>NC_053024.1:607326685-607346435 GCF_003073215.2 Triticum urartu
TAACAGGAGAGGGGGGGGGGGGGGGGGGGGGGGGTCCCGAACTGTGCGTCTAGGCCGGATGGTAGACAAGGGACACGATGTTTTTACCCAGGTTCGGGCCCTCTCGATGGAGGTAATACCCTACTCCTGCTTGATTAATATTGATGATATGGGTAGTACAAGAGTAGATCTACCACGAGATCAAGGAGGCTAAACCCTAGAAGCTAGCCTATGGTATGATTGTTGTATATGGAGTTGATTCTGTCCTACGGACTACAACCCTCCGGTTTATATAGACACCGGATAGGGTTAGGGTTACATAGAGTCGGTTACAATGGTAGGAGATCTTGAATATCCGCATCGCCAAGCTTGCCTTCCATGCCAAGGAAAGTCCCATCCGGACACGGGACGAAGTCTTCAATCTTGTATCTTCATAGTCCAGGAGTCCGGCTGAAGGTATAGTCCGGCTACCCGAACACCCCCTAATCCAGGACTCCCTCAGTAGCCCCTGAACCAGGCTTCAATGACGACGAGTCCGGCGCGCAAATTGTCTTCGGCATTGCAAGGCGGGTTCCTCCTCCAAGTCCTTCATAGAAGATTGTAAACACCAAGAGTAGTGTCCGGCTCTGCAAAATAAGTTTCCACATATTGCCATAGAGAGAATAATATTAACACAAATCAAATCTGCTGACATATTCCGCAGTGCGTCAACACACTACAGCCAAGTCCTTCACTCGAATCGTTTTCACTTTTCCACCTCAGCGTGTTTTGCGAGGCGGTTTCCTTGGCACGTCTTGTCAAAGCAGAGATCGTGTACCCCCCTTTTACGGGATTCTCATCAATACGGATGGGTAACCCAACCGCGCCACTTATCACGGCGCTTGGGAGGCAAGCGAGTTTTACTAGGCAGGTGGGGACGCACAACCGCATCCGCCCATATAAGGGGACAAGGATCCACCTTTTTACCTACGCCTTCTTCCTCCTTTGCCTATCCATCTCCTGCGCACCCGAGCTCCAGCGCCCAAGCCCGCACTTCCCACCTCAACCTTCTCCAGCAATGTCCGGAGCGGGAGGCAAGTGGATGGTCTCCTCCGTTACGGAGGGCAAAATCAAGAAGCTAAGGAAGGCCGGATACCTGTCCAAGGACATCGCGCACCGGCTTCCCGAAGAGGGCAGCTTCTCCCCACCCCAAGGCCCCATGAGAGGGTAGTATTTCTCCCCCACTTCCTCCGCGGACTGGGTTTTCCACTCCACCCATTTGTCCGGGGGCTCATGTTCTACTACGGCCTGGATTTCCACGATCTGGCTCCGAACTTCATCCTCAACATCTCGGCGTTTATCGTCGTGTGCGAGGCTTTTCTCCGCGTCCGCCCCCATTTCGGCCTCTGGCTCAAGACCTTCAACGTCAAGCCCAAGGTGGTGCGCGGCAGCCAGGCGGAGTGCGGAGGCGCCATGGCGGGCAAGATGGCCAACGTCCTATGGTTCGAGGGCTCTTTCGTGGAGACCCTAAAGGGATGGCAAGCCGGGTGGTTTTATATCACCGAGCCGCGCGATCCGGAATGGACCGCAGCCCCCGAGTTCCGATCCGGACCCCCCACGCGGCTTATGTCCTGGAAAGAGACGGGCCTGTCGTGGGGTGACGAAAAAGAGGTGACCGGATTGCAAACATGCATCCAGTCCCTGGTGAACAAGCCAGTCCGGCTTGTTAATGTAATCCAGGTTATGCTCGTCCGCCGGATCCTCCCGTGCCAACAACGGGATTTTAATCTGTGGGAGTTCGACCCGGCGCAGCATCAAACCCTCAGCAGGCTCTTCGACACGACGTACGAAGACGCCTGGAAGATGCTATTCAAGGGCGCCGAGGCTCCCGCATCCGCTTCCGAGGACCGCGGATACAGCTCGCAGCGTCACGCTAGCGAGGTATGCCATCTACACCTTTTACAGGATGTTAAGCTTTTTTCATAGTTTGACTCTATGCGGGATCTAAACTCCCTTACCTTTGACAGGCTTGGCGGGCGATATCCGGACCGATTAACTGTCCGGCTCCGCTGCCCGAAGACCCAGCCCCAGCTCTACTAGTGAAGCTGCTGGCTTCCGGCGCCTTATGTGGTGCCGGAGAAGAAGGCCAAGAAGAAGAAGACCACGGGGACTCGAAAGAGTGCCCGCAACATGGTGGTGTCGGACTCGTCATCTGACGAGTCCGAGACGCCCTCCTCCCGCGAAAACGAGGAGGAGGAAGAAGAAAACTCTCCCCCCCAGCGGAGGGAGGAGAGAAGAGGAAGGCCGCCCCAACGGGGGAGGCCGAGGGGTCTAGGAAAAGGAAGACCCCTCCGCCGGACTACGCCCCCAACGCCGAAGAGGGCAAAGAGGAGTGGCCAAACAGGGCCAAGCGTCCGGCGAAATCGTAAGTTCGGATATCAGAGTAACTCATGATGTTCCTTTGTTGCACAGCTTTCCCTAATGTCGAATGTAATTATGCAGTCCGCCCCGGGCCGAATTCGACGAATCGTCGGGCGGCTCCCTGGACTCATCGGACGTGAACTCAGTTCCGCCCGCTGTCTCCCCCCGCACTGCAGACGACGCCGAAGTGGCGTCGCGACAAGCTCCGGGGCAGGAGGAGGTGGTCCCGGAGGAGCCGCAAGGCAACCTCCCGGACTCCAGGAGTGAAGGGGATAAGGCCCCCCAGGGCTCCAAGTCCGGCTTTGTGCCGGACACCGCGCCGGAATCTTCCACAGTTCCGGACCGCGGTAGGCGAACTCCTTCCAAGAGGAGCAAGCCTTCTGAGCCGGCGGCCTCCGTCCAACCGGAGGTGCCGGACAATCTGCTGGAGGTGCTTGACGGCGCCTCCATCGACGAGGAGGCACCGTACTATTATGAGTACGGTGATCCAGAAGGTTCAGTCCGCCAAGAGCGGACTGACTGAAGCTTGCGCTAGCCTTCTAACAGGCTTCGAGGTAAGTAAAAATATGTAAAAATATTACCGCATAGACAGTAGCCCCTGATGCTCTGTTTGGCGTTCGGAAAGAAAAGCCGAATAGAGGATCTATTAAATTTCGCAGGAGTCTAACAACAAAGAGTCAATATGCGTATGCAGGCTTCGCTGCTAGCCACCGCCGCACTGACTGCGGAGGTGGGTGCCCTGAAACAGGGACTCGAGCGGACCGAGCAAGAGCTCGGCCTTGCCAAGCGGCAGCTCGAGGAGAAAGAAGGTAAGAAATACCTTACAGAAAAAAGTGCCTATAGGAGGCGCATTGCAAAAAATAACAGGAGTATACTGCTTATTGTAGGGGCCACAACTGAGGTGGCGACCCTCAAGCAGGCGCTGTCCGAGGCCGAGAAGAAAGCGGCCACGGAGCGCGCCGAGCGGGAGAAATTTGAGGCGCAGGTCGGCGAGGTGCGGCAAGAGCTTCAGGTTCTCATGCAAAAACATGAGAGTTTGGAGCTCGACTCGAAGACGCGAGCGTCCGAGCTTGCTGCGGCCCTTAAAACTGCCAAATCTGCCAAGGCCGAAGCCCAGAAGGCCCTCCAATTGGAGGAGATAGAAGATAGCAGCGGGTAAGGCATTCTTTATGCAAAGCAGAAATATAAAAGTGAAACTACTGTTTACTTACCCGAATCCGGAGCTCTCCAGGGGCATTCGCAGATCTTCCCCGCAGCGTATCCGATGCCGCCGCATTCTACCGAGCTGAAGAGGGCAGCTCGACGGAGAAGGTGTTCTGGTCTCAGTATTCTGAGGCCGGACACCCTGTGCCCTTGAGCGACCAGCTGAAACAGCTGGTCGAGCTCCACAAGGCGGCCGAGCCAGGCCATGAAGGGCTTCATAGTTCGGCTGTGGCCCGGAGAGGCCCTGCCTGGGAGCTATTTCGGGCTGGTGCGGCGGCTGGTGGAGGCCTGTCCGAGGCTCGAGGTCATCAAGCGCTCCGTCTGCATCGAAGGTGCCCGTCGGGCCCTTGCCCGTGCAAAGGTGCACTGGGGTAAGCTGGACGGTGAGAAGCTTGTGAAGGACGGGCCGCCGCCGGGGAAGGAGCATCGCAAGCCCGAGAACTATTACAAGGATGTTCTTGCTGGTGCCCGCCTTGTGGCGGATGAATGTACCAAGGATGTAATTTTTGAATGAACTCGCTCGTGTTATCCTGTGCGCTGAAAACTTGTTCATATGCGCTAAGCAATGCTTATTGAATTTAAAATATTACTTTCTGTGCGGCCGTTTATCAAAAATTGAGAGATGGCCAGTCGTCGGCTTCTGCCCCCGTGCCACTAGTGCTGGGGTGTTCGGGATAAACCTGAGCGCTCTTTTTCCCATAGTTGGGTCCTTCGAGGGAGGCGCTCAGCACAACGAACCAGGCAATCGGACTATAATGCTTGAACACTCTCACTTAGCCATAGAACTCTATAATTTTAAATTTCGGCGAAGCCCCTAGTTCGGAAGACCGAGTTCGGGGCGCTATCCACGCCTTGGCCGGACAAAGCCAGCTCCTCGCTCGAAGCGGCATAAGCCTTTAGGGACTCGAAAAACCTCTCGAACAGCGACCGGTCTCTCGCCACATCATGACAGTCAGTTTTAGCTTTCTCCACTGAGGTGCTTAACCCAGCTGAACCGGGGCACAATCGCAGTGGTTCTCCTAGTGCTACCTTAGCCGATAGAGCGGAACGTAAGGCACCAAAACATAGGAGCCGGGCAAACCCAACTATTGACCCAAATCATGATTCGGAGCCGATGCATATAGTGCTATAAGTTCGGGGTGCCGCACTTGTGAAAGTGTACGGACTTCTCACACCATTATGAGGGGTACTGAAGCCCCTGGCGTGTTTGCCGTACCATGGTGTACGGGTGCAATCATGTCATTTAATAAACATAAATGTGAAAAGAAGATAATGCAAAAAATAGACAAGAAGCTAAGCATTGTTTATAGAGAGGCTATTTATCAAAGCCGAACGATACAAATAGTGCGGTAAGCAAAAGATATTGGACTATTCAGTATGTCCTGACCAGGGGCAGGCCGCGGAATTGTATTTAAAACAGGTATACCGCTCGTAACAGAGACCACCTGGGAGTTCCATAATGCGGCATGGCTTGTCTGCCTCCCTGGATCTTGCATCGTTTGTGCGGCAGTCGAATTGCCGAACAGGTCGTCCGAAGTATGGAGTCCTGAAAGTAAAAAATTAAAAAAAGAATCCGGCAGCCCCTAGTACGTTTTAAGCCGTATTTTGGGCGTGCCGTTATTGTGCCCCTTCCCCTGTGCCCATGGTATTTCAAGGGCGTAGTTATGTACGCGAGGTACTGGTTTCGCTATGTCGCGAAAGCTGGGGTTGGGGCCGCATTGCTACGCTTGCTCAGAGTGTGCCAGGCGGTCCTGCTGTGGGTTACTCCGGGCGTGCTTGGCAGTGTCTGGCTTTTTAATGGCCGGACTGGAGAATTGCCTGAGAAGGCTACTTTGTACCTCCGCTGCGAGAGCCGCCGTATGCTCCTCCGTACGGAGGGAGCGTTCGGTGTTTCCGTTGACCGTAATTACTCCTCGAGGGCCTGGCATCTTGAGCTTGAGATATGCGTAGTGCGGCACCGCATTGAACTTTGCGAATGCGGTTCGTCCGAGCAGGGCGTGATAGCCACTGCGAAACGGGACTATATCGAAGATTAACTCTTCGCTTCGGAAATTGTCCGGGGATCCGAAGACCACGTCAAGTGTTACTGAGCCTGTACAGTTGGCTTCTACACCTGGTATAACGCCTTTAAAGGTCGTTCTTGTGGGCTTAATCCTTGAGGGATCTATGCCCATTTTCCGCACTGTATCCTGATAAAGCAGGTTCAGGCTACTGCCGCCGTCCATGAGGACTCTTGTGAGATGAAATCCGTCGATGATTGGGTCGAGAACCAATGCGGCGAAGCCGCCATGACGGATGCTAGTGGGATGGTCCCTTCGATCAAAAGTGATCGGGCAGGAGGACCATGGGTTGAACTTTGGGGCGACTGGCTCTATCGCGTATACGTCCCGTAGCGCACGCTTCCGCTCCCGCTTGGGAATGTGGGTTGCGTATATCATGTTCACCGTCCGCACTTGTGGGGGAAAGCCCTTCTGTCCATTGTTGTTCGGCGGCTTGGGCTCCTCGTCGTCGCTGTGCAGCCCCTTGTCTCTGTTTTCGGCCCTTAACTTGCCTGCCTGCTTGAACACCCAACAATCCCTGTTAGTGTGATTGGCTGGCCTTTCGGGGGTGCCATGTATCTGGCACAAGCGATCGAGTATTCGGTCCAAACTGGACGGGCCCTGAGTATTCTTTTTGAATGGCTTTTTCCGCTGACCGGATTTATAGCCTTTGAATCCGGCATTGACTGCCGTGTCTTCATTGCTGTCGCTGTTAACGCGGCGTTTTTGCTTATTCCGACGTGTCCTGCCACTTTTGTCCTTGGTATCCGAATTACCAGGGTTCTTTGATAAGTTGTTACTGCGAGCTAGCCAGCTGTCTTCTCCCGCGCAAAAGCGGGTCATGAGTGTCGTGAGGGCTGCCATGGATTTCGGCTTTTCCTGTCCCAGGTGCCGGGCAAGCCACTCGTCGCGGATGTTATGCTTGAAGGCTGCTAGGGCCTCTGCGTCCGGACAGTCGACTATCTGGTTTTTCTTTGTTAGGAACCGTGTCCAGAATTGTCTGGCCGATTCCTCTGGCTGCTGAATTATGTGGCTTAAGTCGTCGGCATCCGGTGGTCGCACGTAAGTGCCCTGGAAGTTGTCGAGGAATGCGGCTTCCAGGTCCTCCCAAGAACCGATTGAGTCTGCTGGCAAGCTGTTAAGCCAATGCCGGGCCGGTCCTTTAAGTTTGAGCGGGAGGTATTTGATGGCGTGTAGATCATCGCCGCGTGCCATGTGGATGTGAAGGAGATAATCCTCGATCCATACCGCCGGATCTGTTGTGCCATCGTATGATTCGATGTTTACGGGTTTGAAACCCTCTGGGATTTTATGATCCATTACTTCATTCGTGAAGCATAGCGGGTGTGCGGCGCCTCTGTACTGGGCTATATCACGACGCAGCTCGGAAGAGCTATGTCTGTTGTGTTCGGCCCGGCCGGATTTGTTGTATCCGGAGTGAAGATCATTGTCACATGCCGTAGGGCGCCTGCGCGATCCGTAGATCGATCTTGTTTGTCTTGCCTTATCCTCCAGTATGTCTCGCAGGTCGGGCGCATTTTCCCGTGCCTTAGTTGAGCGGCGTCGGGGCATGGCTTGGGTGGAGGGCCGAGAGGCCTCTCTGTCGCGGCCGCGAGGTGGCCGGTCTGCCATGTCATGCGCTGGTGATGTAGGTGCTTCCTCCTCTGATCGGGGTAGCGGCCTGCGCTTCGGGTAACTCTTGGAGGGGCGTTCGAGTTCATACTCTTCGGCCGCAAGGACTTCAGTCCATCTGTCAGCTAGCAAATCTTGGGCAGCTCTAAGCTGTTGCTGCTTTTTCTTGAGGCTGCTTGCCGTGGCTAAAAGCCTGCGTTTAAAACGCTCTTGTTCGGCGGGGTCTGATGGTATGACGAATTCGTCGTCATCGAGGCTTGCCTCGTCTTCGGAGGGAGGCGTATAGTTATCATCCTCGACCTCTCGGTCTGCCGCTCTCTCATGAGGGCTGGCTTCTCCATCTTCCTGTGCCGAATCTTGCTGAGGTGGGTGTTCTTCGGCGCTATCCGGGGTAGTATTATCTCCCGTGCCGGAATCACCGTTTTTGCTTTGGCGGGATTTAGAGCGGCGCCGCTGACGCCGGCGCTTTGGCTGTTTCTTGGGGGCGTCATCCCCCACTGTTCCATCGCCATCTCCATCTTTTGGAGTATCCACCATATATATGTCATATGACGAGGTGGCCTTCCAGCGCCCTACAGGTGCTGGTTCCTGTTCGTCTCCTACATCGTCGTCCATGCCGTCGATGTCTTCGGAGCGAAGTCAAGCATGTCGGTTAGATCGTCGACAGTGGCTACAAAGTGGGTGGTGGGTGGGCTTTGAATTTCTTCATCGTCCGTATCCCATCCTCGCTGACCGTAGTTCGGCCAGGGCTCTCCTGATAAGAGAGAGACTTGAGAGAGTTCAGGATATCGCCAAAAGGCGAGTGCTGAAAGATGTCTGGCGGTGAACTCCATTATCGGCGCCCAATCGGATTCGATTGGCAGGGGCGCGGGGGGTTCGGAGTCCGGAGGAGTCCGGATCCTCGGAGTCACGGGTCGTGCAGAGTGCGGGGCTAGCGTTCGGCTCGATCGCTTTTGGGATCGCAGCCCCCGAGGTGACGTCCAACCGCTCATCCTCGATTGGCGCAATAGGCTCCGAATCAATGGTCGGAACCGGTGCGTGTGCGGCCTCCAAAGCGCTGTTCGGCGGCAGAGCTATATCATGCCCATCGAGACAGTGCGGCGCGCTCGGCTGTGGCTCGAATCCGTCGAAGATCAAGTCCCCGCGGATGTCAGCCGTGTAGTTTAGGCTTCCAAACCTGACCTGATGGCCAGGGGCGTAGCTTTCGATCTGCTCAAGGTGGCCGAGCGAATTGGCCCGCAGAGCGAAGCCGCCGAAGACGAAGATCTGTCCGGGGAGAAAAGTCTCACCCTGGACCGCATCGTTGTTGATGATCAAAGGAGCCATCGGGCCTAAAGGCGACGACACAGAGGAACTCTCAATGAAAGCACCAATGTCGGTGTCAAAACCGGCGGATCTCGGGTAGGGGGTCCCGAACTGTGCGTCAGGCCGGATGGTAACAGGAGACAAGGGACACGATGTTTTACCCAGGTTCGGGCCCTCTTGATGGAGGTAATACCCTACTCCTGCTTGATTAATATTGATGATATGGGTAGTACAAGAGTAGATCTACCACGAGATCAAGGAGGCTAAACCCTAGAAGCTAGCCTATGGTATGATTGTTGTATATGGAGTTGATTGCCTACGGACTACAACCCTCCGGTTTATATAGACACCGGATAGGGTTAGGGTTACATAGAGTCGGTTACAATGGTAGGAGATCTTGAATATCCGCATCGCCAAGCTTGCCTTCCACGCCAAGGAAAGTCCCATCCGGACACGGGACGAAGTCTTCAATCTTGTATCTTCATAGTCCAGGAGTCCGGCTGAAGGTATAGTCCGGCTACCCGAACACCCCTAATCCAGGACTCCCTCAACCCCCACGATCACTCGATGGTGCGGTAGTACCGTGCCTCATTGTGGTAGTACCACCTGAGCGGTAGTACCGCCTGCGCGGTAGTACCGTGCCTCTCAAAGCGGTAGTACCGCGGCAAGCCGGGTAGTACCGTGGGCTCAAGAAGATGCACGTTTCAAGCACACGAAAAAAGGTCTTTGCACAACACTCCGAGGCAACACGACACCACAAGACCACGCTACACACAAAGGCAGAAAGGCAAACGACAAAACGAAACAACCACGAGACACCACCTCTCCAAAGAGAGGGCGGTGGCCGTAGCCACCTATGTTTGAGTCAATTGGTATGGCACCGCGAAGAATTATCCTTGGGCCCATGACCAAAACTCGTCTTTGAAGCACAAGTACCATCAAACATGGCTAATGTGAAAGACTTGATCAATTTATGCATAATGGGGGAGAGTTCATTGAGAGAACAACACTCCCCCTATGTCCATGCCTACATCTAAACAAGACAACAAGTTGAGTATGGTGGGGTGTGCAAGGGTTCAAGCAACATTGCTCGAATCAATGATATTTAGCTCATGCCTTAACTCGCGAAATCTTGCTTCATCCAAGGGCTTCGTGAAAATATCTGCAAGGTTATCATGAGTGTTGACATAGTTGAGCTCGATCTCTCCTCGCCTAATGTGATCCCGGATGAAGTGATACCGGATCTCAATATGCTTCGTCTTGAAGTGTTGCACCGGGTTGAGAGAGATCTTGATGGCACTTTCATTGTCACACCAAAGAGGCACTTTGTCACAAATGACACCGTAATCCTTTAAAGTTTGCCTCATCCATAAGAGTTGTGCACAACAACTACCGGCCGCCACATACTCCGCTTCGGTGGACGAGAGAGACACACAACTTTGCTTTTTGGAAGACCAACTTACCAAAGAGCAACCAAGGAATTGGCACCCTCCGGAAGTGGACTTCCTATCCACTTTGTCTCCCGCCCAATCGGAATCCGAATACCCTACAAGCTTGAAGTTTGCTCCTCTTGGGTACCATAAGCCAAAGTTTGGGGTATGAGCCAAATATCGAAAGATTCGTTTGACCGCCACATAGTGACTTTCCTTAGGTGCGGCTTGAAACCGTGCACAAATTCCCACACTCAACATGATATCCGGTCTAGATGCACAAAGGTAGAGCAAGGAGCCTATCATGGAGCGATATACCTTTTGATCCACCGCTTTACCATTGGGATCTATGTCAAGTTGGCACTTGGTGGGCATTGGAGTGGAAGCCGGCTTGACATCACTTAGCTTGAATCTCTTGAGCATGTCTTGAGTATATTTGGCTTGGTTGATGAAGGTTCCTTCTCTTCTTTGCTTCACTTCGAACCCTAGAAAGAACTTCAACTCTCCCATGGAAGACATCTCGAACTTTGAGGTCATGAGAGCGGCAAATTCCTCATTGAAAGCTTTGTTAGGGGAACCAAAGATAATATCATCAACATATAATTGGCACACAAACAACTCCCCTTTGACCTTCTTAGTAAAAAGAGTGGGGTCGATTAGCCCAACTTCAAAACCACGGTCTTGTAACAACTCGGTAAGGTGGTCATACCACGCACGTGGGGCTTGTTTAAGGCCATAGAGTGCCTTATCGAGTTGATACACATGATCGGGAAAGTAGGGATCCTCGAACCCGGGGGGTTGCTTGACATAAACCAATTCATTAATGGGACCATTAAGAAAAGCACTCTTCACATCCATTTGTTGTAACTTAAAGTTATGATGAGAAGCATATGCAATCAACATGCGAATGGATTCAAGACGAGCAACGGGAGCAAAGGTTTCACCGTAGTCGATACCCTCGACTTGGGAGTAGCCTTGTGCTACCAAACGAGCCTTGTTGCGAATGATAATCCCATGGGCATCTTGCTTGTTCTTAAATATCCACTTGGTTCCAATGACATTGTGGTTCCCCGTCTTCTGGCACCAATCTCCACACTTTGTTGCGCTCGAAGTTGTTGAGTTCTTCATGCATGGCATTGAGCCAATCCGGATCTTCGAGCGCCTCATAGACCTTGTGGGGTTCGACACAAGAGACAAACGCGTGATGCTCACAATAGTTTGCTAATTGTCTACGAGTGCTTACCCCCTTTCTTAAGCTTCCAAGCACATTCGTCATGAGATGATCCTTGGTGGAGAGCTTGGAAGCAACCTTGGCGGCACGACGCTCCAATTCCTCCTCGGGGGTGAGACGAGGAGTGGTCACTTGATCATCTTGAGCGTCGTCTTGAGCTTGTTCTTGTTCTTGAACTTGCTCGGAGGAGAGAACTTGACCTTGGGCATCACTTGATGTGTCAACACCGTCTTGAGCATGATCTTGCCCTTGGTCATGTTCTTGAGGATGAGGGCCTTCATGTTGTTCTTCGGAAGCGTGTGGGCCTTGGGTTGGTGATGGCTCCACTTGAGTGGAGCATTGTCCTTCTCCTTCGGCCACAAGGGGTTCCTCAATGGGTAGGATAAACCAACACCCATTCTTCTTATGGCTTGAGGAGGAATTTCATCACCTACATCACAAGTGCCACTTTGCTCCACTTGGGAGCCGTTATTCTCATCAAACTCCACGTTACACGTCTCCTCAATAAGTCCCGTGGATTTATTGAGGACACGGTAAGCATGAGAGTTTGTAGCATAACCAACAAATATGCCCTCATAAGCTCTAGCCTCAAATTTAGACAACCGAACACCTTTCTTGAGAATGAAACACTTACACCCGAACACCCGGAAAGTACTTGAGGTTGGGCTTGTTACCGGTGAGTATCTCATATGGAGTCTTGTTCAAGCCCTTGCGGAGGTAGAGCCGATTGGATGCATGACACGCGGTGTTGATGGCTTCGGCCCAAAAGTTGTAGGAGACTTGAACTCCGCCATCATGGTCCTTGCCGCATCCATCAACGTCCGGTTCTTCCTCTCCGCAACACCGTTTTGTTGAGGGGTGTAAGGTGCGGAATATTGATGCTTGATCCCCTCATCACTAAGAAACTCATCCAAGGTGTAGTTCTTGAACTCGGTGCCGTTGTCACTTCTTATTGTCAAGATCTTTGCATTGTGTTGTTGTTTGGCTTCATTTGCAAAGTCAATGACGGTTTGTTGGGTCTCGCTCTTCCTCTTGAAGAAATACACCCAAGTGTATCTTGAGTAGTCATCCACAATCACCAAGCAATACTTCCTACCCCCAAGACTATCGAAGGATGGAGGCCCAAAGAGATCCAAGTGAAGGAGCTCCAAAGGCCTCTTTGAGTAAATGATAGTCGTGGGAGGGTGAGCCTTCTCATGTAGCTTTCCTTTGATACAAGCACTGCAAGCACGATCTTTAGCAAAACTAACATTCGTTAGTCCACGGACATGGTCCCCCTTGAGAAGACTTTGCAAAGATCTCATATTGACATGGGCTGAACGGCGATGCCAAAGCCATCCCACATCAACTTTTAGCCATTAGGCATGTCGCGGTCTTAGTGGGTCGCTCTGAAAAGTTAATCACATATAGACCGTTCTCGACATGCCCAACAAAGGCTACTTTAAGAGTCTTCTCCACAAGAGGGCCACAGTATCGATATCAAAGAAAGTGGCAAGCCATGATTGCAAGTTGACGACGGAAAGTAAATTGTATGCAAGGGACTCAACAAGCATGACCTTCTCGATCGTGAGATCATGAGAAATGACTACCTTGCCAAGTCCCAATACCTTAGAAGATGAGGCGTCACCACTCGACATTGGTGGGCATAGATGGAATCTGTGCACGTCCCACCAAGTCCTTGCTTCCGGTCATATGATTTTAGCTCCATCGAGCAACCATGATCCCCCACCGGAACCAAACACCTACAAGAGATCAATGCTTGGTTTTAGGTACCCATTTTGTAATGGGTCCTTTGATGTTAGTAACAAGGGTCTTTGGAGCCCAAATAGACCATTCAATGTACTCATGAGGGGAACCAACAAATTTGGCATAGACATGCCCATCACTAGCACGGCATAACATATAAGAAGGATTAAAGTCGCCGGCTTTGATGGGAGGAGTGGCATTGCCCTTTTTGACACCGCCACCCTCTGCATTGTTCTTCTTCTCCTTGGAAGCACTCTCTCCCTCCTTCACAAAGGTTTGCATGAGAGGAGGAGGTCGTTTGGTCTTGTCATTCTTCTTCTTGTTCTTGTACTCGGGCACGTACCCAATCCCTTCCTTAGCCACAACAACCTTTTGGTTGGACAAGAGGTTGTTGAGGTTCTTCTTGCCTTGTATGCAAGACGCAAGACCCTTCTCAAGTTGCACCTTTAGCTTAGCGTTCTCCTCAACAAGATGCACATGCTCACAACACGGGTTAGTAGCATTTGCATTATCAATTAACATCATACGAGGAAAAATGGCTTTTTCCTTGGTTAGCTTTACTTGAAGTTGATCGTGAGACTCTTTGAGGCTAGCATGAGAACCCTTCAAGACCTTGTGAGACTTGTCAAGTAGATCAAACTCCTCTTTGAGTCTAGCAAGATCAACCTCAAGTTCGGCCTTCTCGGATTTTAGCACACGAGAAACAATGAGAACATGATCAAAATCTTTCTTTAACTTAGCATGATCAATGTTGTGTGCCTCCTCAAGAGCCAAACGAAGACCACACTCTTCCTCAAGAGCATCGGAAAGATCCGAGATCTCATCGGCATAGTCACGACTATGCCCTTCCATCTTAGAGATGGTATCTTCGTGAGCCTCGATCATGTCATTGGCTTCACCAAGTTGTTCCAAGAGAGCAACAAAGTGCTTCTTGGATTTACCCTTAAGTTTGCCCATAAAGGCATCAAACTCATTCACCTCCACATTAGCTCCCTCATGTTCATCAATGCTATCCGTCAAAGAAGGATGATTAATGATGGTAGTTTTGATGTTGGAGGTTACCTTGTTGGTGGCTTTAGCCATGAGGCACTTGGCAGTGATGCTCTCATTGGGTGAGTCAAAGAGAGACACCCGTGGAGTCGTTGCAATGGCAACAGAGGCCATGGCAACTGACTCACCATCTTCATCATCGTCATCATCCTCATTGTACTCTTCTTGTACCACCAATGCCTTGGGGGGAGTTCTGTGAAGTTGCTCTTGTTGGGGAACGACTTGGCCTTGTCCTTTCGGATGAGCTTGCCACCATTGTCTTCCCTCTTCTCATACGGGCACTCCGCAACAAAATGACTCACATTGCCACAATTGTAGCAAGTCCTTACGTTGCTTGCTCTTCGTGCCACTTGAGTTGTTTTTGTTAAAGTTTGGCCTTGAGTTTTTCTTGCTCCAAAATTGCCTTGAAGCAAGTGCCATGTGTTCATGATATGCATACTTAGTATCTTCGGGGTTGCTCTCCTCTTCTTCCTCTTCTCTTCTTCAACGCAGAGCTTGGCCTTCAATGCAAGGTTGGGCTTCTTTGCCCTTTGAGAACGAAGCACCGCATTGTCGGCGGTCTTGTCCAAAATGTTCATGGCCACAAACTCATCCAACACTTCGCTTGAGGTCAAAGTGTGGAAGTCCGCCTTTGACGAATGATGGAGGACATGGCCTTGTGGTAGGGCATCATTGCCTTGAGGAATTTGCGCTTGATCCAATTGTCATCGTGTCCTTGCTCCCGTGATCTCGGAGTGAGACCGCGAGTTTGGTTACTCTCCGATAAAGCTCACGAGGTTCTTCATCTTCTTTCATAGCAAACTCATCGGCCTCATCTTGCACCACTTCATAGTTGGAGCGTTGAATGCTTGCGCTTCCCCGGTAGAGTGAGACAACACAAAGCCATGCGTCTTTGGCCAAGGCGAAGGGCCAAAGATGAGGTACATATTCGGGTGGAATTGCATCTTGAATTTGAAGGAAATATGCCCTAGAGGCAATAATAAAGTTATTATTTATTTCCTTATATCATGATAAATGTTTATTATTCATGCTAGAATTGTATTAACCGGAAACATAATACATGTGTGAATACATAGACAAATAGAGTGTCACTAGTATGCCTCTACTTGACTAGCTCGTTATCAAAGATGGTTATGTTTCCTAACCATAGACAAAGAGTTGTTATTTGATTAATGGGATTACATCATTAGTTGAATGATCTGATTGACATGACCCATTCCATTAGCTTAGCACCCGATCGTTTAGTATGTTGCTATTGCTTTCTTCATGACTTATACATGTTCCTATAACTATGAGATTATGCAACTCCCGTTTGCCGGAGGAACACTTTGTGTGCTACCAAACGTCACAACGTAAATGGGTGATTATAAAGGTGCTCTACAGGTGTCTCCAAAGGTAGATGTTGGGTTGGCGTATTTCGAGATTAGGATTTGTCACTCCGATTATCGGAGAGGTATCTCTGGACCCTCTCGGTAATGCACATCACATAAGCCTTGCAAGCATTGCAACCAATGAGTTAGTTGCGAGATGATGTATTACGGAACGAGTAAAGAGACTTGCCGGTAATGAGATTGAACTAGGTATTGGATACCGACGATCGAATCTCGGGCAAGTAACATACCGATGACAAAGGGAACAACGTATGGTGTTATGCCGTCTGACCGATAAAGATCTTCGTAGAATATGTAGGAGCCAATATGGGCATCCAGGTCCCGCTATTGGTTATTGACCGGAGATGTGTCTCGGTCATGTCTACATTGTTCTCGAACCGTAGGGTCCGCACGCTTAAGGTTTCGATGACAGTTATATAATGAGTTTATGAGTTTTGATGTACCGAAGTTAGTTCAGAGTCCCGGATGTGATCACGGACATGACGAGGAGTCTCGAAATGGTCGAGACATAAAGATTGATATATTGGACGGCTATATTCGGACACCGGAAGTGTTCCGGGTGATTTCGGATAAAACCGGAGTGCCGGAGGGGTTACCACAACCCCCCGGGGAAGTAATGGGCCTTATTGGGCCTGAGGGGAGAGAGAGGGCAGCAGCCCAGGAGGTGGCGCGCCCCCCCTCATGGGGAGTCCGAATAGGACTAGGAGGGGGGCGCGGCCCCCCTTTCCCTCTCCCTCTCCCTCTCCCTCTCTTTCCTTCCCCCTCCCTATTCCTAGTTGGACTAGGAAAGGGGAGTCCTACTCCCACTAGGAGAAGGACTCCCCCTCTCTCCTTGGCGCACCAAGGGCCGGCCGGCCTCCCCCTTGCTCCTTTATATACGGGGGTAGGGGGGCACCCTAGAACACACAAGTTGATCTTCGTGATCGTTCCTTAGCCGTGTGCGGTGCCCCCCCTCCACCATATTCCACCTCGGTCATATCGTTGCAGTGCTTAGGCGAAGCCCTGCGCCGGTAGAACATCTTCATCGTCACCACGCCGTCGTGCTGACGGAACTCCTCCTCGAAGCTTTGTTGGATCGGAGCTCGGGGTGCGTCATCGAGCTGAACGTGTGCCAAGAACTCGGAGGTGCCGGAGTAACGGTGCTTGGATCGGTTGGATAGGGAAGACGTACGACTACTTCCTCTACGTTGTGTCAACGCTTCCGCATCGGTCTACGAGGGTACGTAGACAACACTCTCCCCTCTCGTTGCTATGCATCACCATGATCTTGCGTGTGCGTAGGAATTTTTTTGAAATTACTACGAAACCCAACAGAATTATGAAGAGAGCATTCTCATTGAATTGATTATCCGCGGCTTCTTGAGGAGTGAAATTGCTTGGATCATGCGGATAGAAACCTTCTTCAATGATTCTCCAAAGATTAGTGTTCACATGATTCAAATGACGTTTAAAGCGGTAAACCCAAGAATCAAAGTCCTCATTTTTCACAATCTTAGGGGGAATACCGGCATGATTCAAATGAGTGGAAGGAACCGGTCCACCATAAACAAGTGGCGGTTCCACATGAGCAAAGATGCCGGTGCCATTCTTACCACTAGAAGAAGGAGCCTTTTCGCTACTAGCTTCCCCCTTATCGGAGGTAGCATCCATCACCTTGTCGGTGGGATTACCCACTGTCAACGGTGCGGTGGATAGTTTAAGCCCTTCAAGGAATTTAGTAAACATGCTTTCAACCTCGGTCGTCATGGAGGTTTTCAATGTCTCCAAGGCCACATTGAACTCCTCACGAGAGACCGAGGTTTCCCCATCGCCCGTAGACGAGATCGGATTCACACCGGAGTGTTCCTCCACACCGTCTACGGTATCAACCATACTCTTCGGATGGTAAAGTCCTTAATAAAGAGACGAGGCTCTGATACCAATTGAAAGGATCGATATGGTTGTCTAGAGGGGGTGGTGAATAGGCAACTAACAATTTTTAGCTTTTCTTTAACAATTTAAACTTTGCATCAAAGTAGGTTGTCTAGATATGCAACTAGGTGAGCAACCTATATGATGCAACAAGGATAGGAACACAAGCAAGCAAGAGATATGACACAAATAAGATTGCACTAGTAAAAGCACGAGATAACCAAGACTGGAGAAGGTGGAGATGAGGATGTGTTACCGAAGTTCCTTCCCTTTGAGGGGAAGTACGTCTTTGTTGGAGCGGTGTGGAGGCACAATGCTCCCCAAGAAGCTAATAGGGCCACCGTATTCTCCTCACGCCCTCACACAATGCGAGATGCCGTGATTCCCACTATTGGTGCCCTTGGAGGCGGCGACCGAACCTTTACAAACAAGGTTGGGGCAATCTCCACAACTCAATTGGAGGCTCCCAACGACACCACGAAGCTTCACCACAATGGACTATGGCTCCGCGGTGACCTCAACCGTCTAGGATGCTCAAACACCCAAGAGTAACAAGATCCGCAAGGGATTAGTGGGGGGAATCAAATTTCTCTTGGTGGAAGTGTGGATCGAGGCCTTCTCAACCACTCCCGAGCAAATCAACAAGTTTGATTGGCTAGGGAGTGAGATCGGGCGAAAATGGAGCTTAGAGCAACAATGGAGCTTAGGGTTGGAAGAGATAAGTCAACAGGGAAGAAGGGTACCCCTTATATAGTGAGGGACAAAGATCCAACTGTTATCCACCTACCAGCCCGCGGCCAGCGGTACTACCGCACCAGGCAAGCGGTACTACCGTGGGTGATATGTCTCCGTCGTATCTACTTTTCCAAACACTTTTGCCCTTGTTTTGGACTCTAACTTGTATGATTTGAATGGAACTAACCCGGACTGACGCTGTTTTAAGCAGAAGTACCATGGTGTTGTTTTATGTGCAGTAAACAAATATTCTCGGAATGACCTGAAACTCCACGGAACATCTTAGAAAAACAATAAAAAATCCTCGCCAAAGATGAAGACCAGGGGGCCCACACCCTTCTCACGAGGGTGGGGGCGCCCCCCTAGGGCGTGCGCCCCCTACCTCGTGGGCCCCCTGTTGCGTCTCCGACTCCAACTCCACCTCCATATATTGAGTTTCGATGAGAAAAAAATCAGGGAGAAGAAATCATCGTGTTTTACGATACGGAGCCGCTGCCAAGCCCTAAAACCTCTCGGGAGGGCTGATCTGGAGTCCGTTCAGGGCTCTGGAGAGGGGGATTCGTCGTCGTCGTCATCATCAACCATCCTCCATCACCAATTTCATGATGCTCACCGCCGTGTGTGAGTAATTGCATTGTAGGCTTGCTAGACGGTGATGGGTTGGATGAGATTTATCATGTAATCGAGTTAGTTTTGTTAGGGTTTGATCCCTAGTATCCATTATGTTCTGAGATTGATGTTTCTATGACTTTGCTATGCTTAATGCTTGTCACTAGGGCCCGAGTACCATGATTTCAAATCTGAACCTATTATGTTTTCATGAATATATGTGAGTTCTTGATCCTATCTTGCAAGTCTATAGTCACCTACTATGTGTTATGATCCGGCAACCCCGAAGTGACAATAATCGGGACCACTCCAGGTGATGACCATAGTTTGAGGAGTTCATGTATTCACTATGTGCTAATGCTTTGTTCCGGTTCTCTATTAAAAGGAGGCCTTAATATCCCTTAGTTTCCAATAGGACCCCGCTGCCACGGGAGGGTAGGACAAAAGATGTCATGCAAGTTCTTTTCCATAAGCACGTATGACTATATACGGAATACATGCCTACATTACATTGATGAATTGGAGCTAGTTCTGTGTCACCCTATGTTATGACTGTTACATGATGAACCGCATCCGGCATAATTATCCATCACTGATCCGGTGCCTACGAGTTTTTCCATATACTGGTTCTCGCTTATTTACTTTTCCGCTGCTATTGTTACAATCACTACAAAATACCAAAAACATTACTTTTGCTGTCTTTACTTTTGTTGCCGCTACCACCACTATCATATTACTTTGCTACTAAACACTTTGTTGCAGATACTAAGTTTCCAGGTGTGGTTGAATTGACAACTCAGCTGCTAATACTTGAGAATATTTTTTGGCTCCCCTTGTGTTGAATCAATAAATTTGGGTTGAATACTGTACCCTCAAAAGCTGTTGCGATCCCCTATACTTGTGGGTTATCAAGACAAATTTCTGGCGCCGTTACCGGGGAGCATAGCTCTATTCTTTGAGTCACTTGGGATTTATATCTGCTGGACACTATGAAGAACTTGAGAGATCCAAAAACCAAGATCTATCCCTCAACTACGAGGGGAGGTAAGGAACTGTCATCTAGCTCTGCACTTGATTCACCTTCTGTTA
>NC_053024.1:607347435-607394503 GCF_003073215.2 Triticum urartu
ATTCAGGACACTGTAGAAACTGTCGGTGCTTCCTGCCCGGGTTGAAGAGCTGAAGAAATCTGCTGCTCGAACCGGTGCGATCAATGCCTTAATCCGGGCAAAAGCTTGGGTGCCGGATTTTGATCCTATTGAAGCGGCTCAGGGCTATCCCAGCTTGAAGGAAGACGGGTCAGAGTTTAGTGAAGCGGATCTGCGAGCAATAAACCGGGAGGTGCGTCCGCTAGCTTGTCAATTGGCTGAAGAAGCAGACTTGTCTCATTATCAAGCCCAATATGACAACAAAACAAGCGAGTAGCTGCACCAATTCATGAAGCGGAAAATCTTATCCCTCCAATCCGTAAGCATACTTACGCTCCCGATATTGACCCGTCGTTGCTGATCCATGATGAAGCTGTCTTTCAAGCATTAATGGGAATCGACTGGACAACTGTTGATTTCCAGCCGCTGGGTAGAGAAACTGAAGCTGAAGCGGCGGGATGATCCACAACCATCAGGCCAGGCTGGTGACCAAGCTTGAACCGGAAGCCGGTTTAAAACTGCTTCCCTTGCGAAAAACAATGATCTTATTGTGGGCACCGTGTTGCCTTGTAATAGGCTAGCTGATACTTTTGATGTTGATATGCCTTCGTGCATAATTACTGCAACTTGCTCTTCCTTTGGGTGATGAACTTTCCAAAGTACTTTCTGCAATAAAAAATCTTAAAGTGCCACCGCGGTTGTACCGTCAGGCGGAATATGATGTCTGCATACATGAAATCAAAACATCCGAAATTTTTAAGTATATGACCAAATTTTGAGATACATAATACCTGCCATCGTTGAGCGTGAAGTTGGCTTGGCCAATCTTGAAGCGGAGTTTTATAAACCCACACTGTTGGAGGAGATAGCAGCTCCTATATATATATGATGCCGGTTTACCATGTAAACCGTGCCGGGTTATAATAAACACCGTGTTACTCCATAATAGGATGTTAACAAAAAAATCAAACCGGGCAAATAGTCTCCGGATTAAAAATGAACCGTGTTCCGTCAATTGACAGTTTAAACCGGCTTAAACTTTGTCGGTTTAAAAAACGCAATAAAAAGAAAGAAATATCTTTCAAAGAAAAATGTGAAGCAAAGGCAATGACAAAAACCGTTTGCAAAAAGAGGCTTATTTGAGCTGATCAGATGGCGTTACCATGGTCGAACACGACCAAGCTCCCGATAGGTGTAGCTATGGTTCAAGTCAGCCAGGTCCCCAAATGAAACCGTGGCATTTATGCCGATCAAGTGGCATGGCAATGGTTCGGGTTCGACCAAGCCCCCAAGTGATTCTGTGGCCTTAGGCCGATCAAGAGGCATGACTGGTTCAGACGTGACCAAGTCCCCAAGTGATCTGGTGGCTCTCGCCTATCAAGAGGTATTGCATTGGTTCGGACACGACCAAGCCCCCAAGTGATATAACATGATGCTTTTGAAAAGCTAACTCAAGGGGTAAACCGGAGGCCGCTTTAGAACAACTCCGTGTAACCACACATGATGTAAAAGAACAGATACCCCGCTTTAGCTGAGGTTCCGGTTTATTATATTTAATCATAATATATACATCGTCGTAATATGTACATAAGTAGAGCCAATGGCTCAGGTATAGTAAGGCCGAAGATGAGCTATGTTCCACGGCCTGTTGGTCTCCTCCTCTGATGTACGTGAGTCTTTATGCTCTCGAATATCGATCAGATAGTATGACCCGTTGTGCAGATTCTTGCTGACCACGAAAGGCCCCTCCCAAGGTGGGGATAGCTTATGCATATCAGTCTGATCTTGGATGAGCCGAAGCACCAAATCTCCTTCCTGAAAGGTTCTGGTTCTGACTCGGCGACTGTGATAACGACGAAGATCCTGTTGGTAAATCGCCGAGCGGGCAGCTGCTATGTCACGTTCTTCATCCAACAGGTCCAAAGCGTCTTGCCGTGCTGTCTCATTGTCCGCTTCAACATAAGCCGCCACACGAGGTGAATCATGACGGATATCACTGGGGAGAACCGCCTCCGCTCCGTAACCATGAAGAACGGTGTGTATCCTGTTGATCTGTTGGGTGTAGTATTGATGCTCCATAACACAGATGGTAACTCTTCTACCCAACAACCCGGTGTTCTCTGCAAAGGAACCATAAGCCGGGGCTTGATGCCTCTCAAGATCTCTTGATTAGCCCTTTCTGCTTGACCATTGGACTGTGGGTGTGCCACCGATGAAACGTCGAGCCGGATGTGCTCCCGTTCGCAGAACTCCTTCATGGCACCTTTGGACAAATTGGTACCATTATCTGTGATGATACTGTGTGGAAAGCCAAACCGAAATCACTTTTTTGATGAACTGAACCGCCGTGGCCGCATCACACTTGCTAACAGGTTCTGCCTCCACCCACTTTGTAAACTTGTCAACCGCCACCAGGAGGTGGGTCTTCTTATCTTTGGACCTTTTGAAAGGCCCAACCATATCCAGCCCCCAAGTCGCAAACGGCCAAGTAATTGGAATCATTCTCAATTCTTGAGCCGGTACATGAGCACGTCTTGAAAACTTTTGGCAACCATCACATCGTCTGACCAGATCCTCCGCATCAGCATGAGCAGTTAACCAATAGAAGCCATGGCGAAACGCTTTAGCCACCAGAGATTTTGAACCGGCGTGGTGACCACAATCTCCTTCGTGGATCTCACGCAAAATTTCACGGCCTTCTTCAGGAGACACACAGCGTTGAAATGCCCTGACACACTGCAATGATGCAACTCGCCGTTGATAATAGTCATGGACTTGGATCGCCGGATTATCTGTCGGGCCAGAGTCTCATCCTCTGGTAACTCGCCCCGGTTCTTGTACGCCAGGTAAGGAAGCGTCCAATCCGGAATAACATGAAGAGCTGCCACCAATTGAGCCTCCGGATCAGGAATAGCCAAATCCGCTTCACCAGGGATCTTGACCGACGGGTTGTGCAGCACATCCAGAAAAACATTGGGCGGGACCGGTTTGCGCTGAGAGCCCAGCCGGCTTAAAGCGTCCGCCGCTTCATTCTTCCGTCGGTCCACGTGGTCCACCTGATAGCCTTTAAAGTGACCTGCAACAATATCCACCTCACGACGATATGCTGCCATGAGTGGGTCCTTGGAGTCCCAAGTGCCAGATACTTGCTGAGCCACGAGGTCCGAGTCACCGAAGCACTTAACTCGACTTAGATTCATCTCCTTAGCCATCCGGAGACCATGGAGCAAGGCTTCATACTCAGCTGCATTGTTAGTACAAGGGAACATTAAGCGGAGAACGTAACAAAACTTATCACCTCGTGGGGAAGTTAATACGACTCCAGCCCCCGAGCCTTCCAATTGCCTGGATCCGTCAAAATGGATGGTCCAATATGTGTGATCCGGCTTTTCTTCAGGTGCTTGCATTTCCGTCCAATCATTGATGAAATCAACAAGTGCTTGAGACTTAACCGCCGTCCGAGGCACATACTTCAAACCGTGCGGCCCAAGCTCTATAGCCCACTTGGCAATCCGGCCAGTTGCTTCCCGGTTCTGGATGATATCCCCCAAAGGAGCAGAACTGACCACCGTAATTGGGTGCCCTTGGAAGTATTGTTTAAGCTTCCGGCTTGCCATAAAAACTCCATACACCAGCTTCTGCCAATGCGGATACCTTTGCTTGGACTCAATGAGTACCTCGCTGATATAATAGACCGGACGTTGAACCGGATGCTCCTTACCTGCCTCCTTTCGCTCCACCACAATAGCCACGCTGACCGCACCGAGCATTAGCAGCAACATATAGCAGTAACGGCTCCTTGTCAATGGGAGCGGCGAGCACAGGCGGATTGGCCAATTGCCGCTTTAAGTCCTCAAATGCTTCATCAGCAGCGAACTCCAGACAACTGATCCGTCTTCTTCAACATCTGATACAAAGGGATTGCCCTTCTCACCAAGCGACTGATAAACCGGCTTAACGCGGCAATCCGGCCTGCCAGGCGTTGAACATCATTGATACACTTCGGTTTAGCCAGGGAGGTGATGGCTGTGATCTTCTCCGGATTAGCCTCAATTCCCCTGTTGGACACCAGAAAACCCAATAACTTGCCCGCCGGTACACCAAAGACACACTTGTCCGGATTAAGCATCATCTTGTATCCTCAGGTTATCAAAGGTTTCCTTCAAATCATCAATCAGAGTCTCCTTCTCCCTGGATCTTAACCACGATATCATCCACGTAAGCATGTACATTACGGCCAATCTGCTTGTGAAGACAATTTTGTACACACCGTTGATAAGTTGCCTGGGCACTCTTGAGCCCAAAGGGCATAGACACATAGCAGAAGGCTCCAAAGGGAGTTATGAATGCCGTCTTCTCCTGGTCCTTAACTGCCATTTTGATCTGATGATAGCCAGAATATGCATCCAAAAAACTTAAACGCTCACAACCCGCCGTAGCATCAATAATTTGATCAATACGGGGGAGGGCAAAAGGATCTGCTGGACAAGCCTTATTAAGATCTGTGTAATCCACACACATGCGCCAGGTGCCGTTTTTCTTAAGGACCAGCACCGGATTGGCAAGCCACTCAGGGTGAAAAACTTCAACAATAAAGCCAGCTGCTAAGAGCCTGGCTACCTCTTCTCCAATCCTTGCGTCTTTCTTCGTTAAACCGGCGGAGGAACTGTTTCACCGGTTTGTATTTAGGATCCACATTAAGGGTGTGCTCAGCGAGTTGCCTCGGTACACCTGGCATGTCAGAGGGCTTCCATGCAAAAATGTCCCGATTCTCACGGATGAACTCGATGAGCGCGCTTTCCTATTTCGGATCCAAGTTGGCACTGATGCTGAACTGCTTGGACGAATCGCCAGGTACGAAGTCAACAAGCTTAGTTTCTGCTGCCGATTTGAACTTCAGGGCCGGATCATGCTCCGTAGTTGGCTTCTTTAATGGAGTCATGTCCGCCGGATCAACATTGTCCTTATAATACTTCAGCTCCTCGGTGGCACAAACCGACTCTGCATAGGCCGCATCTCCTTCCTCGCACTCCAAAGCGATTTTGCGGCTTCCGTGAACCGTTATTGTCCCCTTGTGACCCGGCATCTTGAGCTGCAAATACACATAACAGGGCCGTGCCATAAACTTGGCGTAGGCCGGTCGCCCAAACAGGGCGTGATATGGACTTTGGATTTTCACCACTTCAAACGTCAATGTCTCCGACCTGGAATCATGATCATCCCCAAAGGCCACTTCCAGAGCTATCTTACCAACAGGATATGCTGATTTGCCAGGTACTACACCGTGGAACACCGTATTAGACGGTTTGAGATTTTTATCTGTTAGTCCCATACGACGGAAGGTCTCATAGTACAAGATATTAATGCTGCTCCCTCCATCCATGAGCACTTTGGTGAACTTGTAACCTCCCACCTGAGGCGCCACCACCAGAGCCAACTGACCCGGATTATCAACCTGGGGAGGGTGATCCTCTCTGCTCCATATGATTGGCTGTTCAGACCAGCGTAGATAACGGGGCACGGCCGGTTCAACAGAGTTGACTGCCCGCCTCTGAACCTTCCGGTCTCGCTTGTCCAAGCTAGTGGTGAAGACATGGTACTGCCCACTACTCAACTGCTTTGGGTTGCTCTGGTAACCTGACTGTTGCTGCTGTTGGTTGTAACCACCCTGGTTGTTCTGACTATTTTGATTATTATGTCCGCCCGGATTACCATTAAATCCTGAACCGGAATTTCCTCCACCGTAACCCGGCCCGGACCCTGAGCCACCGCCGGAGCCGTGATCATACCGGAAAGCATTAGAATTCTTGAACTCCTGCATAATGAAGCAATCCTTCCAAAGGTGGTTTGCTGGCGCCTCCTTCGTCCCATGTCTTGGACAGGGCTGGCTCAGTAGATAGTTTAGGCGGTCCGGGTTAGGGTTGGGTGCCCCACTGCGATTTTTCGGTTTACCCTTGCGTCGCTGGCCATTGTCCTGCGCGTTGGTATTAGCCACAAAGTCCATGTTACCATCCGCTTTACGCTTGCCTCCACCACCATTGCCTGCCCAGTGATGCTGCTGACCTTTGGAGTTGCTGTTCCTCTTTCCCTTCCCTGCCTTGTCATCATCAGATTCGGGATCCTTGGTACTATCAGAATCAGCATACTTTACCAAAGCAGCCATGAGGGTCCCCATGTCAGTGCAATGACGCTTCATCCGTCCCAACTTCAGCTTTAGGGGCCCAAACCGGCAGTTGCCTTCTAGGGTTAATACTGCGGTGTCAGCGTTGATGCGGTCTGATGAATGCAACACTTGTGAAACCCGGCGCACCCAATGAGTCGTTGATTCTCCTTCCTCCTGGACGCAGGCAGCTAAGTCCACTATCGACATAGGCTGTTTACATGTATCCTTGAAATTGCTGATAAACCGGGCTCGTAATTGGGCCCATGAACTGATAGAATTAGCCGGCAAGCTTTTTAACCAAGTACGGGCCGTTCCTTCAAGCATCATGGTGAAGTATTTCGCACACGCCGCGTCATCCACATCAAGCATCTCCATGGCCATCTCATAGCTCTCCACCCATGTCTCTGGAGGTTGATCCGCCGTGTAATTTGGTACTTGCGCGGGCCTTTGAAATCCTTGGGCAGGCGCACATTGCGTAAAGCGGGGACAAGGCAAGGCACCCCCAAAGAACTAGAAGTAACACCAGGTTCGATCGAGATAGTTGGACGAACCGGCGTGAGCTGCCGAGCCTGATGCTGTGCGGCTAACTCGGCCTCCCTGCGCGCTCGGGCCCGGTCCACCACTTCCTGAGCGTTATCAGCACCACCCGCCGGGTTGTTGCCACGGGGTGCTCCACGTCGTTCATTACTCGACACTGCCGGTTCATCCATATGTCTGCTATAGCTCCGGCTTGGACGGGGGGTCGAGTGGATCCGGTCGCGGCTGTACGAGTATGCTTCCTGTTGGACCAAAGCTGTCCTCAGAAGCTCCTTGACCCGTCGCGTCTCTACTGCCTGCGGCGAGTCACCTTCAATTGGAATGGCCTCCAGCCGTGCAGCAGCGGCGACGAGATTGTCCATTGGGTTGGAGTAGTGACCCGGAGGTGTTAAAACAGCCTGAGGTATAACGGTGTTTTGACGAGGCGGGTCCATCCGACGAGGCTGAACCGGCGCACCGCCAGGAGCTTCCGCCCGGTTTCCCTCCAGCGGATTACTGGTTCCTGCTCCTGGGGTGTTGAAAAGGTCTCTGGCCTCGAAAACCGGAGGCAAACGGGATCGGTACTTCCTCCTCATGACTTCCTGCGACGCGCTCTGGTCCAACATGAGCCTGTAGGCTTGTGCGTCTAAAGAGGCCCGCTCTGTGGCCATCCTGGTGTCCTCAGCTGCCAGATCCGCCTTGGCCTGGGTGATCTGTTCCTTTACTTTGCAATCTCCGCGTTGTGGACGTCCTGATCCGCCGGATTAGCTTCCGCCATAAGCACAGCCAATGCATCAAATAGCTCTGATAGAACTTGAGCCGGCGGGCGCACAGGGCCTCCTGCCCCGGCAGCCGTCGCCGCTGCTGAACCGGAGGTTGTTGCCGCAGCGGTCGAAGAATGAAGCGCTGCTTGTGTGCCGGCCATGAATATTCCAACCCGGTTGGGCAGATCAGAGGGGTCCGGAATACTGTCGCCATCGGAACAGCCCCCAATCCGGCCATCTTGTAGCTGATAAAGAGATTCGGTTTCTCCGGTCGATGACTCGTCATCGGAACAAACGACGGTCTCGCCGCGAGATTCTCGATCCATCCTCATAACTTCCTCCATGGATGACTCCCACGAAGGCACGCTTCATGGCGGTTTTACCCGGGCGGGTCGCGCACGCTGAGCCGTTTCGACGAGGTCGGTGCAGATGTCCGGCTCAGGGCCCGGTTCACCGATCTTGCCAATGAAAACGTGAATGCCACCAAAGGGGACCTGGTACCCGTACTCAACTGAGCGGGCCTCGGGGCCCCAGCCTGCGTCGTCGATGTAGAGCTTGCCGCGACGCCTCTTAGTCATTCGGCCTACAGCGTAGCCCTCGAGTCCTTCAAAGCGGCCGTCCAAGAACCTGAAACCATCGTGCGATAGCCCCACGGTGGGCGCCAACTGTCGTGGTTTTGTCATGGCAGATGTCCTAGAGAAAGGACTTAGTCATGGAGCCATCGCGACGGGTTAGCTTGAAGGGGTTAAAGCGGACACAGGGACGCAAGAGAGTTTATACTAGTTCGGCCCCTTCAATGAAGGTAAAAGCCTACGTCTAGTTGTGATGGAATTGATGGGGTTTCGATGACTAGGAAGCAAACAAGCTTCGCCTATGTCTCGAGTTGTTGTCTGTTGTCCTTGAACCGCCACCGGGTCGTCCCCTTATATACTCGGGTGACGCCCGTCGGTTCACAGAGTCCCAATACCGGCTCATAGATTTGTCCGGTTTGGTCTCTACTTATTCCTAACTTACAATACAAGTTAACTACCAACCGGTTTACGGCTACAGGCCTTGAACCGACCATGGGCCTTGAGCCTCATCTGCCTTCTTGGGCTTTAACATACTTAACTACTGTCGAAGTTAACCCGCCCAGATAGGCCGGTTTACGCCCAGTAGTAATATCCCCAACACTCCCCGAGGGCAGGCTGTCCCCACCCCCGAACCCAACGAGAACGTCGTGTTCGTCTCCCACTTCCTCCGAGGTCTAGGCCTTGCTCTGGATCCTTTCGTCAGGGGTTTGATGTTTTATTACGGGCTAGACTTCCATGATCTAGCTCCGGACTCCTTTCTTCATATCACGACATTTATTGTCGTGTGCGAGGCCTTCCTCCGGGTTACCCCTCACTTTAGCGTATGGCTCAAGACCTTTGAAGTAAAGCCGAAGATGATCGAGGGGCAACATGCAGCGTGTGGAGGTGCCTCAATACGCAAGATGACGGGAGCTCCGTGGCCCAAAGGTTCCATCCCAGAGGTGTCTGAATTGTGGCAACATGAGTTGTTCTACATCACGGCTCCTAGAAGTGCCAAGTGGGCGGCCGCCCCTGTTTTCCGCTTGGGCCCTCCACCACAACTGATGTCATGGATCAGCAGAGGTCTGAGCTGGGGTCCAGCCAAGGACGTGCCTATACTGCAAAGCCGCATTTGAGATCTCTTCAATGGAGATTTCAGTTTGGTTGCGGTAATACAAGCTATGCTGGTTCGTCAAGTCCAGCCTTGCAAACGCCGGCCTCTTCGCCTGTGGGAGTTCAATCCCGAGGGACCGCGTGTCATTCAAAATTTTCTCGGCCTAACGCACGAGGAGATGTACAAGTCATTCTTCATACCTTAGGTGGAGTGTCCGGAAATCCGAGGACGTGGGCTTGAGTAGTAACCGCGCCGCCGAATAGGTAAGGCATCTTCCGGCCGAACATACTATCTCTCCTTTGTTACGAAGTTACTTATGAGGGTTCGATTTTTGACCAGGACTGGCTAACAAAGGCGAAGTTGATTCGGTGTTCGGCCCCCCTCCCCGAGGGTTTGGAAAATCCAGTATTGGAAAAGATGCTCCAGACCGCACCTTGCCCGGAGCCCTTGGAGGAAGATACCGTGGAGGATAATACGGGCAGACGCGGGCCCCCAACGCTGCCCATTCTAACCGAGGGAGAGAGCGTCTCCATGAAGGAAGACGACCAGAAGAGGAAAAGGACTGCGCCCGGGGATTCGGAAGCCGAAGCTTCCAAACGGGAGAAGAAGTCTCCCACAGAGGGTCCTACCTTGGGGGGCGCTGTTGCCGCACAAAGTCCGCGGGGGGATCAATTCTCCCGCGAGTCGTAAGTGACCCGAAATACTTTAATAGTACAGATATGCCATCTTTTTCTTCTGAGAAAATAACCACCGCATATATCTTTGCAGTTCGGGCCTTATCCCCTCTCAAATGAGCTCGTCTTCGGGGGATCTTCTTCCAGAGATGATGGAGAGCGAAACGCCTCCTCCGGACTCCTCTTCTCCGGAAGCGGGCGACCTGAAGTGTCGTCGCGGAGGGCCTCTCCGAGTCTGGTGAGGCCAGAAGATAATCCCATTGGCCCCTGAAGCTCCTAGTGCCCGGCTCCCGAAGAGAGCAGACAAAAGAGTCCGGCACCGTCTAGTGTGCGATCGGATGTTCTGAGGGAGTTGGTGGGGCAAGCGGCCATCTCAGATGAACACCGTGTGCTGATGAATACGGTGATGGAGAGAATATCGTCCGCCGAAAGCGGATTGCATGAAGCTTTTATGAGTCTACTAACAGGCTTTGAGGTACGTAAAAGAATGTATGATAGTCCTGCACATGCTAGGTGTGCCCTGTGTAGATAGTAGCCCCTGACACTCTGGTTGTCATCGAAAACGACGACGAACAGAGGATCATATTCCCAGGTAATAACCATACTGCCTCTATGTGCAGGTGATGGAAGCTCCGGTGGCTAGCCGGACTAGCGAGTTTGCCCATTTAGAACGGCAGTTAGATGCGGCAGACGCCGACATCGAGCTTGTTAACAAAAGGCTTGACGAGGCACATGGTAAGTGTCATTATCTGGTAAACGCCACATAGGAAGAGCAGCATGATGCCAGTATCTTTAATATGTTGTGACTGCAGATGGAGCTGCCACTGTTGAAGCCTTGCGGGCAGAACTTGCCTGAGCCAAGGAACAAGTGAGGTTGGGTAATGCGGCTGCTTTGAAGGCGGCCGAAGAGTTGCAAGCCGAGAAGGCCGCGCATGGCGAGAGCCGAGACAAGATGGCCAAGATGGCCATAGAATTAAAAGCCGCCGCCGACCGTTGCCGGGTTCTTGAAAAGGAAAACCAAGCGAAGGCATCGGACCTTGAGAAGGCAGCTGCGATGAGAAAGGACCTCCACTCTGCTATGAGGGCAAAGAAGGAGGAGCTGCGGGAAGCCGGTGATATTGTAGATGGGAAATCCTTTATGTTGCGGAGGAAGTTCGGAGATCCACGGTATGCCCCTTTGGATCGGCTGTGGAGTTCGAAGGATGTATATATGGATTTGGCGGCGAGCGCTGCCAATGCGGCCAAGTATTTCCAGGGTCAGACGGACCGTGAAGTAGACTAGCTGTTTTGGAGACAATTCCATTCTCCCGAGCGTTCGCTTTCATTGACTGACCAATTAGCTGAATGGGCCGAACTAAATAGGTTCTCCGGACTCTGCATGAGGTCTGTTGTGGATCAGCTATGGCCGGAAATGTCAAAACCGAACAGGTATTTCAGCTTGGTGCAGCAGTTCCTTGACGTGGTGCCGCGCATTAATGCGATGAAGAGGTCGGCGTGCATAGAGGGTGCGCGGATGGCCTTTGCCCATGTTAAAGCATACTGGGCGGAGATGGATGCTACCACTATTGCAGCACGGGATTCGGCCATAGGTCGAAGGGCTGTTGAGCACTACTTTGAAGAAGTTCTTGAGGGTGCTCGTTTGATAGAGACCCAGTGCTCAAAAAATATTATGTTTGAGTGATATGTAATCTCATTGTAAGCGAAATGCTTTTATAAATTTTTATAAGGCTATTTTTATAATTTTGCCTGAAAGTAATATGATGCCTCCTGGGCGGCCGTTTATGTATACATGTGTATAACCTGAAAGATTGCAGCCGTCGGCTTCAACCCTCACGCATATAATGCGGAGGTGCTCGCAAAAACATGCGTTCACACTTAACCCAACATCTTGGTCCTATTAAGGAGGTGATAGCGGAGCGAGCGAGGCAACTGGACTATAATGCTTTAGCACTTTCACTTAGCCATAGGAGTTTGACAGTGGGGCTACTAAATAGCTCCTGGTGGCTCCGCACTTTCCCGATCCCGGGGTGCATACATGCCTGGCTGGAAAACGGCCCTTCGTTAAGGCGGAGGAATTCTAACATTCCAACAGGTCATCGAGTGGTTGACCAGTCTCATGCTATATCATGACAGTCAGTTTTCGGCTTTCTCTACTGAGGTGCTCGTCCGGATGAACCAGGGCACAATCGCAGTAGTTCTCCTGGTGCTACCTTAGCCGGTAAAGCGGAACGTAAGGCACCAAAACACAGGAGCCGGGCAAACCCAACATTTGACCAAAGACAATGATTCAGAGATGATGCATATAAGGCCAAACTCGCGACGCCGAACACTCCCTAAGGTATTCGGTCTTGGTGGTATAAACCGGGCCTAAATAATGGCCTTTGTAAGAAGCCCCTTGTGTCCAGGTACGTGCATTGTTCTGGCGTGGCCACATGCCAAGACGTCAGCGTCCTTCTCAACGGTGGATATGTATCAACAAGAGACAGTAAAAAAGGTTTACGCAGGGTCTTAATCTAAAAAGAATCCTTGGAGCGGGTCCCTGCTGCACGTCTGCGCCTGTGTCTCCATTGTGCCGTATCTTGGACGGGTGTAGCACGATGATCGTCTGTAAAAGAGTGGAATTTAGGTGAAAAAGTTGTCATGCAAAAAGATAGTTTTTTAAGTAAACCATGTATAATTCAAGATGAGGAGAAATTGCCACTTGTCTGCGCGCGTTGAGCCCCTTGTCTTGACAAATAGGGGTGTGACCATTTATTCAGTATAAGTAGCGGTGCCGGATTCGATTAGTTGTGTCTGAGGTCTTGACGACCTATTGGATGCTTTCGCTGGTCCGGGCGCCTTTAGTGTGCGGCTGCCAAGGCAGCCTCACTCTCTTCGGCGCGCAAAGATCGCTTGATATTTCCGTGCACTGAAATGATGCCACGTGGACCGGGCATCTTGAGTGTGAGGGAGGCGTAGTGTGGTATTGCATTAAAGCGAGCGAAAGCTTCGCGTCCGAGCAGTGCTTGATAGCCACTTTGAAACGGAGCGATGTGGAAGGTTAAATGCTCACGACGGAAGTTATCGGGGGAGCCGAATATAACCTGTAGTAGGAGGGAGCCTGTACAACGAGCCCCTGGGCCTGGCATTACTCCTTTAAAGGTAGTATTGCTATGGGGAATTTGTGTTGGGTCTAACCCCATCCCGCGGATTGTATCCTGATATATTAGGTTTAGGCTGCTGCCGCCGTCCATCAAGACTCGTGTGAAGTGATATCCGCCAATTACTGGATCTAATACTAGGGCAGCCCATCCTGCGTGTTGGATACTTGCTGAGTAATCGCGATGGTCGAAAGTGATCGGTTGAGACGACCAATGGCAGGACTTCGCGGTGACAGGCACTTGGGCTGTTGCTTTTGAGGTCGGACATAAGTCCCTTGAAAATTTGCCCGAAAGGCGTCTTCGAGCTCTTCCCAACTTCCAATGGAGCTTTCGGGGAGGCCTTTGAGCCAGTGACGAGCTGGCCCTTTGAGCTTGAGGGGTAAGTACTTGATGGCGTGGAGATCATCTCCTCGAGCCATATGGATATGAAGGATGTAGTCCTCAATCCAGACCCCAGGGTCTGTTGTTCCGTCGTATGCCTCTATGTTTACGGGCTTGAATCCCTCTGGAAATTCATGGTCCAGCACCTCATCGGTGAAACATAGGGGGTGTGCGGCACCCCTGTAGCTGGGTGTACCGCGTTGTTCGGATGTTTGTTGTGTTGCATTGTATGCTGGGGCGCGCTTGCGTGGTCCATAGATGGATCTTGTTGCACCGTCCTTTGGGTGCGAGCCCTCGCATTGGTTGCGTGTTGTATGGTGAGCGGCATTGTATGCCGCTCTGTGTTGGTAGAGGGGTCGTCCATCCGACCAGGTGGCTGCTTTGATATTTGGTTGTGGGGGGTCTGAGGCCTCCTCATCGAATTCGGGTAGCAGCTTCCGCTTTGGGTAGCTCTTGTAGGGGCGATTGTCGCCGTACCTTACTGCTGTGTTGAGTATTTTACTCCATCTGATTTGGAGTGTGTCCGTCGCGGCCTTGAGCCTTTGCTTCTGCTTTTTCAGACTCCTCGCGCGGTGGCAACAAGCCTTTTACGGGCAGTCTGCTGCTCCGGGTGCCTGTCCGGCGTTATGTCGTCCGGACCATATCCTTGATAGGATTTGTTTGTTCGGTTTGATTATCCGGATTGCCGTTGTTCCGGCAGCGGTTCGCCCTACTCCAGCGCTGGGTCTGTGTGATCGCTATTTCTGTCGAGGCGGGATTTGGGGCGGCGCTTGCGTCGCCGCTTTGACTGCTTTTCGAGGGAACAAGCCTTCGGTGCGTCCTTCCGCTCCTCGTCGTCATCTTTTGGTGCGTCCACCATGTATACGTCATATGACGAGGTGGCGTTCCAGGGCCCAACAGGCGCTGGTTCTTCATCGTCTCCTTCATCGGCGTCCATACCGTCGATGTCTTCGGAGTCGAAGTCGAGCATGTCGGTTAAATCATCGACATGGCTACAAAGTGGGTGGTGGGTGGGCTTTGAATTTCTTTTCATTCCGTATCCCAATCTCGCCTGACCGTAGTCCGGCCAGGGCTCTCCTGATAAAGAGAGAGACTTTAGTGATTTCATAATATCGCCAAAGGGCGAGTGCTGAAAGATGTCCGCAGCAGTAAACTCCATGATCGCGCCCAATCGGATTCGATCGGCAGAGGCGCGAATGGTTCGGAGTCGGAGAGGAGTCCGGCTCCTTGGAATCACGAGTCTCGCGGAGTGCGGGGCTGGTGTTCTGGCTCGATCGCCGCTAGGATCGCAGCCCCCGAGGCGGCGTCCATCCACCCATCCTCGATCAGGCACAGTTGGCTCCGAATTAAGGGTCGAAGCCGATGCGGGTGCGGCCTTCAGGGCACTGTTAGGCGGCACAGCTAGATCATGCTCGTCGTCGGCAGTGCGGCGCGCTCGGCAGTGGCTCGAATCCGTCGAAGATCAAGTCCCGCGGGATGTCAGCCGTGTAGTTTAAACTTCCAATCTGACCTGACGGCAGGGGACATAGCTTTCGATCTGCTCCAGATGGCCAAGTGAATTGGCCGAAGTGCAAAGCCGCCGAAGACAGAGATCTGTCCGCGGGAGACAAGTTTCACCCTGGACCGCATCACTATCGATGATCGTAGGAGCCATCAAGCCTGACGGCGATGACACAGGAACTCTCAATGAAAGCACCAATGTCGGTGTCAAAACCGGCGGATCTCGGGTAGGGGGTCCCGAACTGTGCGTCTAGGCCGGATGGTAACAGGAGGCAAGGGACACGAAGTTTTACCCAGGTTCGGGCCCTCTCGATGGAGGTAAAACCCTACGTCCTGCTTGATTAATATTGATGATATGGGTAGTACAAGAGTAGATCTACCACGAGATCGGAGAGGCTAAACCCTAGAAGCTAGCCTATGGTATGATTGTTGTGTGTATGTTGTCCTACGGACTAAAACCCTCCGGTTTATATAGACACCGGAGAGGGTTAGGGTTACACAAAGTCGGTTACAATGGTAGGAGATCTACATATCCGTATCGCCAAGCTTGCCTTCCACGCCAAGGAAAAGTCCCTTCCGGACATGGGACGAAGTCTTCAATCTTGTATCTTCATAGTCCAGGAGTCCGGCTGAAGGTATAGTCCGGCCATCCGGACACCCCCTAATCCAGGACTCCCTCACGGCCTTCTTGACACCATGTGGGGTGTACTGCTACACTGCATGCCTTTCGGCCTTCGCAACGCGGGGCGCAACCTTTCAGCGGCTGATGCACATCGCCTTGGGGCGGCAGCTCGGCAGGAACACAGAGGCCTACGTTGATGACATAGTGGTCAAATCTCGCGAGGCGAGGACGTTGATTCAAGACTTGGAGGAGACCTTTGAGAGTTTGCGCCGGGTGAACTTGAGGCTTAACCCGGAGAAGTGTGTTTGGCGCCTCTGGCAAGCTGCTAGGGTTTCTCGTATCCCACAGAGGGATCGAGGCGAACCCAGGAGAAAATCAAGGCCATCGAAGACATGAGCCCACCATAGACCCTCAAGGAGATGCAAAAGCTGGCAGGACGGGTGACCGCGTTAGGGCGTTTCATCTCTAAACTAGGCGAGCGTGCCTTACCCTTCTTTAAGCTCATGAAGAAGAAAGGCCCCTTCGAGTGGACCCCGGAGGCCGACCAGGCCTTCCAAGACCTCAAGAAATACCTCACCAGCCCCCTAGTGATGGTGGCACCGCGGCCTCTCGAGCCTCTAGTACTCTCCCTCGCCGCCACCCCATACTCCGCCAGCGCGGCGCTGGTGGCGGTTCAGGAGGAGCGCAAAGACAAGGGTGTGCCGCGCCAAGCCAGAGCTGATGCATCACAGGGTCAGGAAGGCACACCGGAGCCATCAGCGGCGGAAGATCAAGCTCGGCAGGGCAACATCACGAAAAATCCTGAGGATGGCCAAGTCTCAGGAAACCCTCCACCTCAGGATATGCCACAATCTCCGCAAGACCCGAGCCTCAACAGTGTGCCAGCCCTCGTCGAGCACCTAGTGTACTTCGTCAGCATCGTACTACGAGACGCAAGGGCACGCTACCCCATGCCGCAAAAGCTCCTGCTCGCACTCTTGGTGGCCTCGCGCAAGCTGCGGCACTAATTCCAGGGGCACTCCGTCAAGGTCGTCTCATCTTACCCATTGGAGAGGGTACTCAGGAGCCCAAACTCAGCCGGAAGGGTCGCTGAATGGAACATCGAGCTGCAAGCATTCTAGCTGGAGTTCAGCACCACCAGGGTCATCAAGGGAGCCGCGCTTGCCGATTTGTGGCAGAATGGACAGATGCCCCGGCTCTTGAGGAAGGACAAGACCGGTCCACCTCCCTAGGAAGTGAGGCACTAGACGGCTGGGTCATGTATTTTGATGGCGCCTTTGCGCACCAGGGCGCGAGGGCTGGTGCAGTGCTCATCTCGCCCACTCAGGACAAGCTTTACTACGCCATGCAACTCTGCTTCCAGCACAGCGAGAAGGTCTCCAACAATATCGCAGAATACGAAGGCCTCATAGCCGGCCTAAAGGCTGCGGCGACTCTGGGGGTGAGGCGCCTTATCGTCAAGGGCGACTCGCAGCTCCTCGTCAACTTCTCCAACAAAGTGTACGAGCCAAAGGACGAGCACATGGAGGCCTACCTTGCAGAGGTGCGCAAAATGGAAAAGTAGTTCTCAGGCTTGGAGCTGCAGCATGTGCCCCGTGGCACCAACAAGGAAGCCGACGACATCGCCAAGAGATCATCCAAGCGGCAACCACAAGAGCCCGGCGTCTTTGAAGAGCGGATCTTCAAGCCGTCAGCTACGCCACCTCTTTCAATCACGACTCAGCCTCGGGAGGAGCTCCCACAGCCCCCGGCCATGGGAGCCCCAGCTTGCGGCCCAACCTCAGGAGCTCGGCTACTCTTGGCGCTCGAGCCCTAGGAGGAGTGCTGGACCAAGGAGTTTAAGGAGTACCTGATGCATGGGACACTGCCGGAGAAGGAAGAAGACGCGGAGCGCGTGGCCCGACAGGCCACGGCATACTGCATTCAAGACGACGAGTTGTACAAGAAACGGCCGAACGATGTCATGTTGTGCTGCATCTCCAGCGATCAAGGGAGAGAGCTGCTGATTGACATACACGGCAGGGACTGTGGACATCACTCATCATCACGGACGCTCGTCAGCAAGGCCTTCCGCATCGGATTCTATTGGCCCACAACACACAATGATGCAGCCGAGCTGGTGAAGTCCTGCGAAGGTTGCCAATTCCACGCCAAGCAAATCCACCAGCCTGCTCAGGGCCTCCAAACCATCCCTCTCACGTGGCCGTTCGCGGTCTGGGGGCTAGACATCCTAGGCCCGTTCCCATGAGTGCCAGGGGGCTACCGTTATCTCTATGTCGCCATTGACAAGTTCACCAAGTGGGCGGAAGTGGAAGCCGTCCGAACCATTCCAGCCAGCTCTGCTGTTAAGTTCATCAAGGGCCTCGTGAGCCGCTTCGGGGTCCCCAACCGTATCATCACAGATAACGGCTCGCAGTTTACTAGTAACCTCTTTAAAACCTACTATGCTAACCTTGGAACGTAGATCTGCTATGCTTCGGTGGCCCACCCCAGGAGCAATGGTCAGACTGAGCGCGCCAATGCTGAGGTCCTGAGGGGCCTCTAGACCAGGACCTTCAAGAAGAAGCTGGAGGGTTGCGGCAGGGGCTGGCACGACGAGCTCCAGTCCGTGCTGTGGTCCATCCGCACCACCGCTACCAAGCCGACGGGTGAGACTCCGTTCTTCCTCGTCTACGGAGCTGAAGCAGTCCTCCCTCACGAGGTCAAGCATCGCTCCGCGCAGGTTTTGGCATTCGACAAAACACAGCAGGACGCCAGGCGGGGGATGGATCTCGTGCTGGGGGAGGAATGTCGACGCGAAGCTGCATTAAGGGCGGCAAGGTACCAGCAAGCGCTGCGGCGTTACCACTGCCGCAACATTCGCTCCAGGACGCTCGAGACGGGTGACCTGGTCCTGAGGTGGGTCCTCTCCAGGGAAGGGTTGCACAATCTTTCACCCATGTGGGAGGGCCTGTTCAGGGTCGTCCACATCTTCAGGCCTGTGGCCGTGCGCCTGGAGACGCAAGAAGGGACACCTATCCAAAACGCCTGGAACATCCAGCACCTCTGGAAGTTCTACCCATGAAGCAAGGCCCACAACCTGTAAAGAAAGGCCCAAAGCCTGTGAAGCAAGGCCCAGAGCCTGTGAAGAAAGGACCAGAGCCTATGAAGAAGGCCCGGTGCCTGTGAAGAATCGCCGCCCGTGACACTGTCACATAATAATGAGTTGGGGTTGTACATGCCCCGGAGTCTCAGGAGCGCCGGCCTCAGGCCCTGGGGCTCCCTCCCACGCCTAGTGGACAACACTTAGCTCCGCGCTGGTGAGAAGACTTGAAGACTAGATTAGGTGCCCGACGCGGCTTTTTATTTGCTTTCCATAGTTGGCTCGCTTCTCCTTAATCAAGTTTGCCTTTGGTGTTCCTTGCTGATTTGGTTCCTTCACCTTTTACCGTGTTTTTCGGCTCTGGTTTTCTCAGGTGCCCTCGCGAGCATTTTTATTCTCTCTGCCTTCTCGTTAGTCACCCTCGTTCGAGCCTGAAAGCTGGCACATCTCTCCTAATCCGTGCCCCTCGGGTACCGCGATACAAAGCGCCAAGTCAAGGTTTGGGTGAACGGCAAATCCTCTAGCGCACCCCTAACAATTTTTTTCCAGTTTCTGAGCAAACACGGACATCTCGTGAAGGAAAGGGCATGCCAAACGCACCAGGTTAAGTTATCTTTGCGCAAAATAACAACACAGCATGGGAATAACATGCACGTTGCATTAACCAAGAACCACAGTTCGATACACGCCCCTCTGGGCCCATACTGGTTTCATTTTCTGATGCAGGAAAAAAGGAAAAAGCTAAACAAAGCGGCATTTCAGCAATCCGCAGAGGCAGGCCTTTAGCGATGCCCTGAGCCTAGCCAGACCCCTCCTCGCGCTTCACGGAGGCGCGGTGACGAGATGACCCGCTGCCTCCTTCGAAGCGGGCGTGGCGGCGTGGCGGCTTCGTAGCCACCGCTGCTGGAGCTGTCCGGAGGAAGAGCCGCCGTAGCTGGAAGAGATGCGGTCCCGCCGAGGGCAGGCTCGCCCTCACCCTCGTCGCGACCGTCACCAAGGCCGAGCACCTCCTCACCGTCGTTCGTCTCGGGGCAGCACCCGGCGCGGCGACCATCTTCCCCGAAACACCCTCACATAGAGGGTCGACCACCGTCAACTTGAAGTGGAGCGTGCACCGCCTGCCCAGGCCGCGCGCGCGGGCGAACGTCTGCCAGCCATGGGCCAGGGCTATGTTGCCCGCGGCGGAAGTCTCAACCGTGACCCAGGAGGCCTTGCTGCAGCAACCATCTACCTGCAACCAGAGCCCGCCTGGACCAGGGGCCGGTAGTTCATCGACAAGGAAGCACGGAAGCTGGAGCCAGTTGCCGGCCGGGTTCTCCGACCAGACAACGAACTCCGGCGACACCTCCGCTGAATGGAAGCGCGGCGGGGAGGCCGCGCCTCCCCTCGTCAGCTGGACCGCCATGGTTGGGACGGTCCCCTCCGCGTGCCGCGGCACCGCCTCGACGGTGGGCCGCGGGGGTCGCAGTGTGCTTGCACGGACGGCCACGACCGCGCTTGGGCGTCGGGGAACCGGGGCCCTCGGGAGGGGCCTTCCCCTTCTCGGCACCAGAGAACTTCCTTCGTGCCGCCATTGGAGGCACTGCAAGCAATGAAGCAAAGAAGAAGCGAGCAAGCGAGGAAGAGATCGGCAACGGGGGCTCCGCCCCCTCCCCATTTATAGAAAGAGAAGGCCAACCAGCGTCTCCCACGATTGCAGGTAATGATGGTTTTCCTTGCATGTCGCAGGGACTTTTCAAGTCGTGCAGTCGTCGAGGCGGCGGGAATCGAAGACGCCCACGTCCAATCAACCGCCACGCGTCAATCGAGGCCGCAAGCTTTTGGGGCCCGCGGTGCTCCGAACTTGACCCTTGCTTCGCCGCGAAGCCAAGCCCGAGCACACCTTGGGCCCGGGGGCTACTGTCAGGGTTCTGGGAACGGGGGTCCCTAGACTTGCCTGCCTGCGGCCCACGACGTGGCCAAGTAGCAGGCCGTACGGCCCATCTTCACCAATAAAGCTTCCAAGACCCTCGCGAGGAGGACGACGCAAGACCTCCTCTGGAGTGGCCTAGCTAGGCAGGCTTGCGAGGAGCGGAGATATCAAGGCAGGGCAAACCTCACGAGGCTCTTGTAACGTAAGCCATGATGATCGACACCACGCGGACGCCAGCGTGCGCAGCGTCCTTGTTTCTCCTTTGGTGCAAAGGAGGCAAGCGCAGCCGTGGAGTACCGAGGCCTCAGGAAAAGGTTGCCATTTCGATGCAACAAGACCAAGACCAGGCGGACGGCAAGGCTGAGGTCATCGTGGAGCCCAAGACGGCGTCACCACAAGAGCCTTTCACAGGTGAAGACCGCTTTTGTCAGGATAGCTTGTACTAGCTGCTCCCCTTCAAATTAGCCCGCCGTTGTTGGCTCCCTTCTCGCTCAATATTTGGGAAGAGAACCAGGGCCTCTATAAATAGGACTAGCCACCACCATAGTAGAGGCATCTCATCTTAGCTTGAGGGAATCTACACACCACAAGTTCATACGGCACAAAGCACACCTAAGCACAAGCTCCCTATGGTTGATAATTGATGACAACATATCTCTTGTTGGACTAACATTTCGATCTAGCATGTTTCAGATAAGTTCAACAATGGAGTGGCATGGACTAAAGGTTGTGGGAACTCCTTCAAGATGCTAAGGACAAAGGATTGGCTAAAGCTTCAAGCTCAAGACTCTCATTTTACATTTTAGTGATCCAAGATCACATTGAGTCTTTAGGAAAAGCCAATACTATCAAGGAGGGATGAGGTGTTGCTTAATGAGCCTCTTGCTTCATGTGCTTAGTGATATGCTCCAAAACCCTCAGCTACTTTCCCACTTCCACATATGACCTAAACCCTAAGCCAAACTCGGTCCTACCGATTCTTCCTATCCGGCGCCACCGAGTTTCACTTGTCATAAGCCACTGCCAAACCCTAATCAGTTCGGTCTCACCGATGGGATCTCGGTCTCACCGAGATGGGCTTGCAAACTCTCTGTTACCCATTGCAATATTCTCGGTCCCACCGAGATATGCAATCGGTTCCACCGAGTTTGCTTGGCCAAATCTCAGTTTCACTTATTACCCAAATCGGTCCCACCGAGTTTGAGTAATCGGTCAAACCGAGTTTTGGATTTACCCTAACCCTAGCACATCGGTCCCACCGAGTTGATCCAGTCGGTCCCACCGAAATCTCTAACGGTCACTAGGTTTACATTTTCGGTCCGACCGAGTTTATTGATTCGGTCCCACCGAGATTGGAAAACTGTGTAACGGTTGGATTTTGTGTGGAGGCTATATATACCCCTCCACCTCCTCTTCATTCGGGAGGAGGCCATCAGAACATACCTTCCAACTCATATGTTCTGAGAGAGAACCACCTACTCATGTGTTGAGACCAAGATATTCCATTCCTACCATATGAATCTTGATCTCTAGCCTTCCCAAGTTGCTTTCCACTCAAATCTTCTTTCCACCAATCCAAATCCTATGAGAGAGAGTTGAGTGTTGGGGAGACTATCATTTGAAGCACAAGAGCAAGGAGTTCATTACCTACACACCATTTGTTACTTCTTGGAGAGTGGTGTCTCCTAGATTGGCTAGGTGTCACTTGGGAGCCTCCGACAAGATTGTGGAGTTGAACCAAGGAGTTTGTAAGGGCAAGGAGATCGCCTACTTCGTGAAGATCTACCGCTAGTGAGGCAAGTCCTGTGTGGGCGATGGCCATGGTGGGATAGACAAGGTTGCTTCTTCGTGGACCCTTTGTGGGTGGTTGCTTCTTCGTGGACCCTTCGTGGGTGGAGCCCTGTGTGGACTCGCGCAACCGTTACCCTTTGGGTGGAGCCCTGTGTGGACTCGCGCAACCGTTACCCTTTGTGGGTTGAAGTCTCCATCAACGTGGATGTAGGATAGCACCACCTATCCGAACCACGGGAAAAACATCCGTGTCTCCAATTGCGTTTGAATTCTCCAAACCCTTCCCTTTACATTCTTGCAAGTTGCATGCTTTACTTTCCGCTGCTCATATACTCTTTGCATGCTTGCTTGATATGTATTGTGTGTTGAAATTGTGCCTAAACTCCACTTAAACCGAAAAAGCTTAAAAATTGCAACTTTAGCATTAAGTGTCTAATCCCCCCCTCTAGACACATCTACTTCTAGATCCTACAAGTGGTATCAGAGCATTGGTCTCCATTGCCTTGGTTTAATCACCATTGGAGGAAGATGGATGTGTCTACTCTAGGGAGTCTTAGACATAGAGTGCCTATTCTTGATGGAAAGTATTTTCATGAGTGGAAAAATGAGATGCTTGTAATCTTCAATCAATATCATTTGAACAAGTATATTGCTAGCCCTTGTGCATCATATTGATCCTTTGCATCCTACCCTAGATGAAGATATTGACATGATTCGCAATCTTAGAACTATTGAGCTCATCATTAGAGGATTGCCCAAAAATTTGATTGCTAGTTTGCCTACTCAAATGTGCCTATACTATATGGAAATTTCTTGAGGAACGATTTCCCGATCATTCCTTGAAAACTTTGGATGAAATTCTCCGTAAATCTATTGCCTTGAGTAAGATGAACTCTAGTGATCCTAGTTTTGGTAAATGTCTTCTTGAACTTGCCAATCTTAAGCATGCTAAAGGAGATGTTGGAATCATTAATGATATCATATTCAAAGCTATAAGATTCATAAAAGTAACAACTTTGATCATTTATCTAATGAATTACCCTCTCTAGGAAATGATGAGTCACAAGATCATGATGAACATGAATATTATGATGATGATGATAGTGACTTCAATCTTGATGATGCAATGAGACATTTTGGTCTTATGGCAAATCTTTGGGGATATGAATCAGGAGGAAAGGAATGGGTTCTTGATAGTGGATGTACTGATCATATGACCGGAGATGAAGAGATGTTTCGTGAGCTCGCTGAAAACAACGGCCCTCGAAAATATGTCACCTTTGGTGATAATTCAAATGGTAAAGTGGTTGGCCTTGGTAAGGTGGCCATCTCACATGATAGTTCCATTCAAAATGTCATGCTCGTTGAATCTCTTGGCTACAACTTACTTTCAGTATCTAGACTTGCTGATTTCGGTTTGAATGTCCTATTTACTGAGGTAGATTGCCAAGTATTTCGTCGAGACAATCATAAAATGGTCTTTACGGGTATGCGTAGAGGAGATCTTTACATTGTCGACTTCTCTAAAATGGCACAACCTAAAACTTGCTTTGTTGCTAAATCCTCAAAAGGTTGGTTTGGCATAGACGACTAGGTCAGGTTGGCATGAGACCTTGACAAGCTTATTAAAGGAAATCATATCCTTGGAGGTTAGATGGCATATTTGATAAGGATAGGACTTTGCCAGTGCTTGTCAGCAGGTAACAGGTGGAAGAAGACATCCCGTGAAGAAACATTCATGACCACAAGGAGGCCAACGAAGCTACTTCACATGATCTTTTTGGTCCCGCCTACAAGAGTCTCGGTGGAAAAATTCCTTTGGTCTAGTTATAGTTGATGATTTTTCAAGATTTACGTGGGTGTTCTTTCTTAATTAATGACAGTCGCAGGTCATAAGATCTTCAGGAAACTTAGCTAGGAAGGCCCAAAATCAGTTTGATGTGAAGATCAAGAAGGTTCGGAGTGACAACGGAACGGAGTTCAAGAACGCAAATGTGGACACCTTTCTTGACGAAGAAGGGATTTCACACGAGTTCTCGGCTACGTACACACCTCAACAAAATGGAGTTGTTGAGAGGAAGAACCGGACGCTCATCGAAATGGCAAGAACGATGCTTGATGAATACAAGACGCCAAAGCACTTTTGGGCAGAAGCGGTTGAGACAGCTTGTCACGCAACAAATCGCTTATATCTTCACAAGCTACTCGGCAAGACGGCATACGAGCTTCTCACCGGTAACAAACCCCAAGTTGGATACTTTCGAGTATTCGGCTCAAAGTGCTACATTCTTGATAAGCATCGTCGTTCAAAGTTTGCTCCTAAATCTCATGAAGGTTTTCTACTTGGTATGGCTCAAACTCTCACACTTACCGTGTCTACAACAATTTCACCCGAAAGGTTGAAGAGACGGTAGATGTGAAGTTTGATGAATCTAATGGCTCGCAAGTAGAGCAATTGCCAATTGATGTCGGAGACAAAGACCCTTCAGAAGAAATTCAAGACTTGTCCATTGGCAAAAAAATTTGTCCAACGGAGGTGAAGGACAGTACTTGTCCGTACCAAGTGGAAGCTTCTACTTAACGACAAGGTGAACCAAGAATCGACACGGAAGCATCCACAAGTGGGACACACCAAGATGAAGAAAGAGGAAGTTGTCACAAGATGAACATCAACAACCTCCTTCTCTACCCACGATAAAGAGAACGACGATGTCAACAATGAAGAAGGCCAAGAAAGAAGAACAAGATGAAGAAGATGTTCAAAGAAGACCCAAGAAAAAGCTCTCACGAGTTCGAGCAAGAATTGCCAAAGATCATCCCATCGAGCAAATCTTTAATGATATACAAACCGGGAGAATCACTCGCTCAAAGACTCGTTTAGCTAACTTTTGTGAAAACTATTCATTCATCTCTAGCATTGAACCTATGAAGGTTGAAGAAGCATTGGAAGATCCGGATTGGATAAACGCTATGCATGAAGAGCTACATAATTTTGAGAGAAACCAAGTTTGGACATTGGTCGAGAAGCCCGACAACAACCACAACATCATTGGTACCAAATGGGTGTTTCGCAACAAGCAAGATGAAGATGGACAAGTGGTTCGCAACAAAGCACGTCTCGTCGCCCAAGGGTACACACAAGTCGAAGGTATGGACTATGGTGAGACATATGCTCCCGTTGCTAGACTTGAGTCCATTCGCATCTTACTTGCCTATGCTAATCACCATAATATCACCTTGTACCAAATGGACATTAAAAGTGCTTTTCTAAATGGTGAAATAGAGGAGGAAGTTTATGTCAAACAACCTCCCGGCTTTATCAATCCTAAGAAACCAAATCATGTTTACAAACTTCACAAAGCTCTTTATGGTCTTAAACAAGCTCCTAGAGCATGGTATAAATGCTTGACCAAGTTCCTTACTACAAGTGGTTTTGAAATTGGTAAAATTGATTCTACTCTTTTTACTAAAAGGGTTAATGGAGAACTATTTGTATGCCAAATTTATGTTGATGATATCATATTTGGTTCAACTAACCCTCTCTTTAGTGAAAAGTTTGGAAAGCTAATGTCAGAGAAGTTTGAGATGTCTATGATGAGTGAACTCAAATTCTTTCTCGGGTTGCAAATCAAGCAAACTAAGGAAGGTACATTTGTCTCTCAAACAAAGTACACCAAGGACTTATTCAAGAAGTTCAATATGCAAGAATGCAAAGGTATGTCTACACCCATGCCTACTAGTGGACATAATGATTTAACCAAAGATGGTGAACCGGTTGATCAAAAGGTTTATCGCTCTATGATTGGTTCATTGTTATACCTATGTGCTTCACGTCCCGATATTATGCTAAGTGTGTGCATGTGTGCACGATATTCAAGCTGCTCCTAAAGATTGTCATCTTAAGGCTGTGAAAAGGATAGTGGATATTTAATCCATACACCAAATTTTGGCATTTGGTATCCTAAGAGGTCTTCTTTTGATCTTGTTGGCTATTCTGACTCGGATTATGCCGGAGACAAGGTTGATAGAAAGTCCACTTCGGGTACTTGTCAATTTCTTGGTAGATCTCTTGTGTCTTGGTCTTCCAAGAAACAAAACTCGGTATCCTTATCCACCGCCGAAGCGGAATACATTGCCGCTGGTTCATGTTGTGCTCAATTACTTTGGATGACCCAAACTCTTAAAGATTATGGGATTTACGTGAAACATGTTCCACTGCTTTGTGACAATGAAAGTGCTATCAAAATTGGTCATAATCCTGTACAACATTCTCGAACTAAGCATATTGAAGTTCGTCATCATTTCATTCGAGATCATGTTGCTAAGGGTGACATCAATCTTAAGCATGTTCGCACCGACAAGCAATTAGCGGATATATTCACTAAACCACTTGATGAGAAAGTGTTTTGCAGGTTGAGAGGAGAATTGAACATCATTGATGCTTCGAACTTGGAGTAGAAACTCCATTGGATACATGCAAGACATGAGCTTATGACTAATCCATGATATATCTCTTATGATAACTATCTTATGTCTTGGATATATTTGCACCTTGCATGTTGCCTAACCCATGTAGGTGCTTGGTTGAATCTAATTCCATGAGATTGCGACTCACTCACATCTTGAGCAATCTCTACATCACCAAGACTCTACACAATAGTGGTTGAAGACAAGGAAGCACAAAACCATTCAAACATATCCTTTGACAAATTCTATGTTAAGCTTCATGATTGTCATTTTTGGATACACAAGTGCTCTTCCTTGCAAGAACTAACCCATGTAGGTAGATGAACTCAAACTCAAGTGGTGCTCCCAACTCATTGATGAGCTACATCAACCTTGAGCATCCCACACAAGTTCAACTACATGATCAAGATCAACACCACCACCCAAGGTATGTTATTCCATCTTAGAGAAGCTTTACTCCAAGACATGAGTCAAAGCAACTTACACAAGATGTGAGAATACATCAAGATGCTTAAACGAAAAATGGTAACCCCATTTTGAGCTTAAAACGATGAGTATGACCTACGATCAAGTGTCCTCACTTGACTCCTAAGTCAATATACTCTAACATAGGTGACTATGTCACCGCCCAATTCTAGATGAAGTTCTCTTGTGTTCTTTTCTGAGTTATTGCATTTGTCCCTTGCATATTTGTTTCCTTCTTTTTCAAACAAAAAACTTCATCTAGAAACTTTCACTCTTTTCTTTTTGATTTTTGTTCTGCATATTTCTGCATCAAATTCCTTGCAAATCTTTCAGCTAATTCATTGCAAATCTTTGTGAGATCTTACTTGACTAGTGAGCTGAGGTGACAAGTGTTTTTCTCTGTGATGAACTCGGTTTCACCGAATTGCCATTTTCGGTCCAACCGAATCCCTTCGGTACTACCGAAACATGCCACTCGGTGCCACCGATTTCGCAACAGGAAAAACAGTTTGCCACATATTCTATATTTCTTCTGATCCAGCTCCACTCAATGAATCTTGTCCTCTACAAGCATCACAGTTTTATTCCCTGCTTTGTACTGAATCTCAAGGACCAAACCTATTCGACGGATTCCAGGAAAAACCTTCTTGGAAATTGATGTCAAAGGGGGAGAGAGAGATCACATCAAAGCTTATCATCAGGGAGAGAGAGATCACATCAAAAGCTTATCACCTACAAAGGAGAGAAAGTACTAAGGGGGAGAGAATACTCAAGGATCCCATATATTAAGGGGGAGAAAGAAATCTCCAAGGGGGAGAGAATACTCAAGGATCCCAGATGCTTGATGTTCAAGAGGAGAGATGCCACATGTCTTTTTGGGGGAAAGACATGTTCATATGAACTCATTTGAATTAAGTTCTATTCATATCTTTCAGCTCTGATTTTCTGTTTCCTATCTTCTCCCAATATCCCATGTAAGATTCAGGGGGAGCAAGACACCTAAGGGAAAGAAATCAGTCAAATTCATTGCATATCTTTATTCTTGGGGACATGTTGAATTCAATGTGGTACCTTGTACTCACTCTCTACATGTCATCCCAGTCTTGGTATTCTTGTGGTTTCTTTTGTTTGCTCTGGCTAGTGGACGTACCTGTGTTATCTAACCTTGTTTGTGCAGGTTCATTCCATCCTAAGCCAACTCAAGACCACAAGGTAAGTATATGCATCAAAATCATGAGTATGAGTGAGTTCTTGCTTATGTACATACTGTTTGCAAGAAGGACTCATGAGCATGAAGGTATTTTCCTTGATAATCTTTTGCTCTGATGCATATGGCCAAGATGCATGTAACACATTGCCTACTCTGTCTGTGTATGCTTTCACATGCCTCTATATTTCATATTTACATGAGTGCATACATGTAGGGGGAGCCTATGCTTGCTACATGTTCTTCCAAAGCTTTACTTGTTGTTCTTTATATCTTTATCTAAAGCTTTGATGTATGTTGCCATCAATTACCAAAAAGGGGGAGATTGAAAGCACAAGTGCTCCCTAGGTGGTTTTGATAATTGATGACAACATATCTCTTGTTGGACTAACGTTTCTATCTAGTATGTTTCAGATAAGTTCAACAATGGAGTGGCATGGACTAAAGGTTGTGGGAACTCCTTCAAGATGCTAAGGACAAAGGATTGGCTAAAGCTTCAAGCTCAAGACTCCTCATTCATTTTAGTGATCCAAGATCACATTGAGTCTTTAGGAAAAGCCAATACTATCAAGGAGGGATGAGGTGTTGCTTAATGAGCCTCTTGCTTCATGTGCTTAGTGATATGCTCCAAAACCCTCAGCTACTTTCCCACTTCCACATATGACCTAAACCCTAAGCCAAACTCGGTCCTACCGATTCTTCCTATCCGGCGCCACCGAGTTTCACTTGTCATAAGCCACTGCCAAACCCTAATCAGTTCGGTCTCACCGATGGGATCTCGGTCTCACCGAGATGGGCTTGCAAACTCTCTGTTACCCATTGCAATATTCTCGGTCCCACCGAGATATGCAATCGGTTCCACCGAGTTTTGCTTGGCCAAATCTCAGTCTCACTTATTACCCAAATCGGTCCCACCGAGTTTGAGTAATCGGTCAAACCGAGTTTTGGATTTACCCTAACCCTAGCACATCGGTCCCACCGAGTTGATCCAGTCGGTCCCACCGAAATCTCTAACGGTCACTAGGTTTACCTTTTCGGTCCGACCGAGTTTGTGATTCGGTCCCACCGAGATTGGAAAACTGTGTGTAACGGTTGGATTTTGTGTGGAGGCTATATATACCCCTCCACCTCCTCTTCATTCATGAGAGAGCTATCAGAACGAACCACCATTCCAACTCATATGTTCTGAGAGAGAACCACCTACTCATGTGTTGAGACCAAGATATTCCATTCCTACCATATGAATCTTGATCTCTAGCCTTCCCAAGTTGCTTTCCACTCAAATCTTCTTTCCACCAAATCCAAATCCTATGAGAGAGAGTTGAGTGTTGGGGAGACTATCATTTGAAGCACAAGAGCAAGGAGTTCATTACCTACACACCATTTGTTACTTCTTGGAGAGTGGTGTCTCCTAGATTGGCTAGGTGTCACTTGGGAGCCTCCGACAAGATTGTGGAGTTGAACCAAGGAGTTTTTAAGGGCAAGGAGATCGCCTACTTCGTGAAGATCTACCGCTAGTGAGGCAAGTCCTGTGTGGGCGATGGCCATGGTGGGATAGACAAGGTTGCTTCTTCGTGGACCCTTTGTGGGTGGTTGCTTCTTCGTGGACCCTTCGTGGGTGGAGCCCTGTGTGGACTCGCGCAACCGTTACCCTTTGGGGTGGAGCCCTGTGTGGACTCGCGCAACCGTTACCCTTTGTGGGTTGAAGTCTCCATCAACGTGGATGTAGGATAGCACCACCTATCCGAACCACGGGAAAAACATCCGTGTCTCCAATTGCGTTTGAATTCTCCAAACCCCTTCCCTTTACATTCTTGCAAGTTGCATGCTTTACATTCCGCTGCTCATATACTCTTTGCATGCTTGCTTGATATGTATTGTGTGTGTTGAAATTGTGCCTAAACTCCACTTAAACCGAAAAAGCTTAAAAATTGCAACTTTAGCATTAAGTGTCTAATCCCCCCCTCTAGACACATCTACTTCTAGATCCTACAAGTGGTATCAGAGCATTGGTCTCCATTGCCTTGGTTTAATCACCATTGGAGGAAGATGGATGTGTCTACTCTAGGGAGTCTTAGACATAGAGTGCCTATTCTTGATGGAAAGTATTTTCATGAGTGGAAAAATGAGATGCTTGTAATCTTCAATCAATATCATTTGAACAAGTATATTGCTAGCCCTTGTGCACTCATATTGATCCTTTGCATCCTACCCTAGATGAAGATATTGACATGATTCGCAATCTTAGAACTATTGAGCTCATCATTAGAGGATTGCCCAAAAATTTGATTGCTAGTTTGCCTACTCAAAATTGTGCCTATACTATATGGAAATTTCTTGAGGAACGATTTCCCGATCATTCCTTGAAAACTTTGGATGAAATTCTCCATAAATCTATTGCCTTGAGTAAGATGAACTCTAGTGATCCTAGTTTTGGTAAATGTCTATTTGAACTTACCAATCTTAAGCATGCTAAAGGAGATGTTGGAATCATTAATGATATCATATTCAAAGCTATAAGAATTCATAAAAGTGACCACTTTGATGATCATTTATCTAATGAATTACCCTCTCTAGGAAATGATGAGTCACAAGATCATGATGAACATGAATATTATGATGATGATGATAGTGACTTCGATCTTGATGATGCAATGAGACATTTTGGTCTTATGGCAAATCTTCGGGGATATGAATCAGGAGGAAAGGAATGGGTTCTTGATAGTGGATGTACTGATCATATGACCGGAGATGAAGAGATGTTTCGTGAGCTTGCTGAAAATGACGGCCCTCGAAAATATGTCACCTTTGGTGATAATTCAAAGGGTAAAGTGGTTGGCCTTGGTAAGGTGGCCATCTCACATGATAGTTCCATTCAAAATGTCATGCTCGTTGAATCTCTTGGCTACAACTTACTTTCAGTATCTAGACTTGCTGATTTCGGTTTGAATGTCCTATTTACTGAGGTAGATTGCCAAGTATTTCGTCGAGACAATCATAAAATGGTCTTTACGGGTATGCGTAGAGGTGATCTTTACATTGTCGATTTCTCTAAAAAGGCACAACCTAAAACTTGCTTTGTTGCTAAATCCTCAAAAGGTTGGTTGTGGCATAGACGACTAGGTCACGTTGGCATGAGAAACCTTGACAAGCTTATTAAAGGAAATCATATCCTTGGAGTTAACGATGTCATATTTGATAAGGATAGACTTTGCAGTGCTTGTCAAGCAGGTAAACAGGTTGGAGGAAGACATCCCGTGAAGAACATCATGACCACAAGGAGGCCACTCGAGCTACTTCACATGGATCTTTTTGGTCCCAACGCCTACAAGAGTCTCGGTGGAAATTCTTTTGGTCTAGTTATAGTTGATGATTTTTCAAGATTTACGTGGGTGTTCTTTCTTAATGACAAGTCGCAGGTCCAGAAGATCTTCAGAAACTTCGCTAGGAAGGCCCAAAATCAGTTTGATGTGAAGATCAAGAAGGTTCGGAGTGACAACGGAACGGAGTTCAAGAACGCAAATGTGGACACCTTTCTTGACGAAGAAGGGATTTCACACGAGTTCTCGGCTACGTACACACCTCAACAAAATGGAGTTGTTGAGAGGAAGAACCGGACGCTCATCGAAATGGCAAGAACGATGCTTGATGAATACAAGACGTCAAAGCCAATTGGGCAGAGAAGCGGTTGAGACAGCTTGTCATGCAACAAATCGCTTATATCTTCACAAGCTACTCGGCAAGACGGCATACGAGCTTCTCACCGGTAACAAACCCCAAGTTGGATACTTTCGAGTATTCGGCTCAAAGTGCTACATTCTTGATAAGCATCGTCGTTCAAATTTGCTCCTAAATCTCATGAAGGTTTTCTACTTGGTTATGGCTCAAACTCTCACACTTACCGTGTCTACAACAATTTCACCCGAAAGGTTGAAGAGACGGTAGATGTGAAGTTTGATGAATCTAATGGCTCGCAAGTAGAGCAATTGCCAATTGATGTAGGAGACAAAGACCCTTCAGAAGCAATTCAAGACTTGTCCATTGGCAAAATTCGTCCAACGGAGGTGAAGGAGAGTACTTCATCCGTCCAAGTGGAAGCTTCTACTTCACGACAAGGTGAACCAAGATCGACACGGAAGCATCCACAAGTGGGACCACAAATGAAGAAAACGAGGAAGTACGTCAAGATGAACATCAACAACCTCCTTCTCCACCACGACAAGAGAACGACGACGTCAACAATGAAGAAGGCCAAGAAGAAGAACAAGATGAAGAAGATGTTCAACGAAGACCCAAGCAAAAGCTCTCACGAGTTCGAGCAAGAATTGCCAAAGATCATCCCGTCGAGCAAATCCTCAATGATATACAAACCGGGAGAATCACTCGCTCAAAAACTCGTTTAGCTAACTTTTGTGAAAACTATTCATTCATCTCTAGCATTGAACCTATGAAGGTTGAAGAAGCATTGGAAGATCCGGATTGGATAAACGCTATGCATGAAGAGCTACATAATTTTGAGAGAAACCAAGTTTGGACATTGGTTGAGAAGCCCGACAACAACCACAACATCATTGGTACCAAATGGGTGTTTCGCAACAAGCAAGATGAAGATGGACAAGTGGTTCGCAACAAAGCATGTCTCGTCGCCCAAGGGTACACACTAGTCGAAGGTATGGACTATGGTGAGACATATGCTCCCGTTGCTAGACTTGAGTCCATTCGCATCTTACTTGCCTATGCTAATCACCATAATATCACCTTGTACCAAATGGACATTAAAGTGCTTTTCTAAATGGTGAAATAGAGGAGGAAGTTTATGTCAAACAACCTCCCGGCTTTATCAATCCTAAGAAACCAAATCATGTTTACAAACTTCACAAAGCTCTTTATGGTCTTAAACAAGCTCCTAGAGCATGGTATAAATGCTTGACCAAGTTCCTTACTACAAGTGGTTTTGAAATTGGTAAAATTGATTCTACTCTTTTTACTAAAAGGGTTAATGGAGAACTATTTGTATGCCAAATTTATGTTGATGATATCATATTTGGTTCAACTAACCCTCTCTTTAGTGAAAAGTTTGGAAAGCTAATGTCAGAGAAGTTTGAGATGTCTATGATGAGTGAACTCAAATTCTTTCTCGGGTTGCAAATCAAGCAAACTAAGGAAGGTACATTTGTCTCTCAAACAAAGTACACCAAGGACTTATTCAAGAAGTTCAATATGCAAGAATGCAAAGGTATGTCTACACCCATGCCTACTAGTGGACATAATGATTTGACAGATGGTGAACCGGTGATCAAAGGTTTATCGCTCTATGATTGGTTCATTGTTATACCTATGTGCTTCACGTCCCGATATTATGCTAAGTGTGTGCATGTGTGCACGATATCAAGCTGCTCCTAAAGATTGTCATCTTAAGGCTGTGAAAAGGATAGTGAGATATTTAATCCATACACCAAATTTTGGCATTTGGTATCCTAAGAGGTCTTCTTTTGATCTTGTTGGCTATTCTGACTCGGATTATGCCGGAGACAAGGTTGATAGAAAGTCCACTTCGGGTACTTGTCAATTTCTTGGTAGATCTCTTGTGTCTTGGTCTTCCAAGAAACAAAACTCGTATCCTTATCCACCGCCGAAGCGGAATACATTGCCGCTGGTTCATGTTGTGCTCAATTACTTTGGATGACCCAAACTCTTAAAGATTATGGGATTTATGTGAAACATGTTCCACTGCTTTGTGACAATGAAAGTGCTATCAAAATTGGTCATAATCCTGTACAACATTCTCGAACTAAGCATATTGAAGTTCGTCATCATTTCATTCGAGATCATGTTGCTAAGGGTGACATCAATCTTAAGCATGTTTCGCGCTAATAAGCAATTAGTGAATATATTCACTAAACCACTTGATGAGAGTGTTTTGCAGGTTGAGAGGAGAATTGAACATCATTGATGCTTCGAACTTGGAGTAGAAACCCCACTGGATACATGCAAGACATGAGCTTATGACTAATCCATGATATATCTCTTATGATAACTATCTTATGTCTTGGATATATTTGCACCTTGCATGTTGTCTAACCCATGTAGGTGCTTGGTTGAATCTAATTCCATGAGATTGCGACTCACTCATATCTTGAGCAATCTCTACATCACCAAGACTCTACACAATAGTGGTTGAAGACAAGGAAGCACAAAACCATTCAAACATATCCTTTGACAAATTCTATGTTAAGCTTCATGATTGTCATTTTTGGATACACAAGTGCTCTTCCTTGCAAAGAACTAACCCATGTAGGTAGATGAACTCAAACTCCAAGTCGTGCTCCCAACTCTTGATGAACTACATCAACCTTGAGCACCCACACAAGTTCAACTACATGAGCAAGAACCACATCACCACCCAAGGTATGTCATTCCATCTTAGAGAAGCTTTACTCCAAGACATGAGTCAAAGCAACTCAACAAGATGTGAATACATCAAGATGCTTAAACGAAAAATGGTAACCCCATTTTGAGCTTAAACGATGAGTATGACCTATGATCAAGTTTTCTCACTTGACTCCTAAGTCAATATACTCTAACATAGGTGACTATGTCACCGCCCAATTCTAGATGAAGTTCTCTTGTGTTCTTTTCTGAGTTATTGCATTTGTCCCTTGCATATTTGTTTCCTTCTCTTTCAAACAAAAAAAACTTCATCTAGAAACTTTCACTATTTTCTCTTTGTTTTTGTTCTGCATATTTCTGCATCAACTTCCTTGCAAATCCTTCAGGTAATTCATTGCAAATCTTTGTGAGATCCTACATGTCTAGTGAGCTGAGGTGACAAGTGTTTTTCTCTGTGTAAACTCGGTTTCACCGACTTGCAATTTTCGGTCCAACCGAATCCCTTCGGTACTACCGAAACATGCCACTCGGTGCCACCGATTTCGCAACAGGAAAAACAGTTTGCCACATATTCTATATTTCTTCTGATCCAGCTCCACTCAATGAATCTTGTCCTCTACAAGCATCACAGTTTTATTCCCTGCTTTGTACTGAATCTCAAGGACCAAACCTATTCGACGGATTCCAGGAAAAACCTTCTTGGAAATTGATGTCAAAGGGGGAGAGAGAGATCACATCAAAGCTTATCATCAGGGAGAGAGAGATCACATCAAAAGCTTATCACCTACAAAGGAGAGAAAGTACTAAGGGGGAGAGAATACTCAAGGATCCCATATATTAAGGGGGAGAAAGAAATCTCCAAGGGGGAGAGAATACTCAAGGATCCCAGATGCTTGATGTTCAAGAGGAGAGATGCCACATGTCTTTTTGGGGGAAGACATGTTCATATGAACTCATTTGAATTAAGTTCTATTCATATCTTTCAGCTCTGATTTTCTGTTTCCTATCTTCTCCCAATATCCCATGTAAGATTCAGGGGGAGCAAGACACCTAAGGGAAAGAAATCAGTCAAATTCATTGCATATCTTTATTCTTGGGGACATGTTGAATTCAATGTGGTACCTTGTACTCACTCTCTACATGTCATCCCAGTCTTGGTATTCTTGTGGTTTCTTTTGTTTGCTCTGGCTAGTGGACGTACCTGTGTTATCTAACCTTGTTTGTGCAGGTTCATTCCATCCTAAGCCAACTCAAGACCACAAGGTAAGTATATGCATCAAAATCATGAGTATGAGGAGTTCTTGCTTATGTACATACTGTTTGCAAGAAGGACTCATGAGCATGAAGGTATTTTCCTTGATAATCTTTTGCTCTGATGCATATGGCCAAGATACATGTAACACATTGCCTACTCTGTCATGGTTATGCTCTCACATGTCTCTATATTTCATATTTACATGAGTGCATACATGTAGGGGGCCTATGCTTGTTACATGTCTTTCCAAAGCTTTACTTGCTGTTCTTATATCTTTATCTAAAGCTTTGATGTATGTTGCCATCAATTACCAAAAAGGGGGAGATTGAAAGCACAAGTGCTCCCTAGGTGGTTTTGATAATTGATGACAACATATCTCTTGTTGGACTAACATTTCTATCTAGCATGTTTCAGATAAGTTCAACAATGGAGTGGCATGGACTAAAGGTTGTGGGAACTCCTTCAAGATGCTAAGGACAAAGGATTGGCTAAAGCTTCAAGCTCAAGACTCTTCATTTTACATTTTAGTGATCCAAGATCACATTGAGTCTTTAGGAAAAGCCAATACTATTAAGGAGGGATGAGGTGTTGCTTAATGAGCCTCTTGCTTCATGTGCTTAGTGATATGCTCCAAAACCCTCAGCTACTTTCCCACTTCCACATATGACCTAAACCCTAAGCCAAACTCGGTCCTACCGATTTTTCCTATCCGGCGTCACCGAGTTTCACTTGTCATAAGCCACTGCCAAACCCTAATCAGTTCGGTCCCACCGATGGGATCTCGGTCTCACCGAGATGGGCTTGCAAACTCTCTGTTACCCATTGCAATATTCTCGGTCCTACCGAGATATGCAATCGGTTCCACCGAGTTTACTTGGCCAAATCTCAGTTTCACTTGTTACCCAAATCGGTCCCATCGAGTTTGAGTAATCGGTCAAACCGAGTTTTGGATTTACCCTAACCCTAGCACATCGGTCTCACCGAGTTGATCCAGTCGGTCCCACCGAAATCTCTAACGGTCACTAGGTTTATTTTCGGTCCGACCGAGTTTGTTGATTCGGTCCCACCGAGATTGGAAAACTGTGTGTAACGGTTGGATTTTGTGTGGAGGCTATATATACCCCTCCACCTCCTCTTCATTTCGATGAGAGAGCCATCAGAACGCACACACCATTCCAACTCATATGTTCTGAGAGAGAACCACCTACTCATGTGTTGAGACCAAGACATTGCATTCCTACCATATGAATCTTGATCTCTAGCCTTCCCAAGTTGCTTTCTACTCAAACCTTCTTTCCACCAAATCCAAATCCTATGAGAGAGAGTTGAGTGTTGGGGAGACTATCATTTGAAGCACAAGAGCAAGGAGTTCATTACCTACACACCATTTGTTACTTCTTGGAGAGTGGTGTCTCCTAGATTGGCTAGGTGTCACTTGGGAGCCTCCGACAAGATTGTGGAGTTGAACCAAGGAGTTTGTAAGGGCAAGGAGATCGCCTACTTCGTGAAGATCTACCGCTAGTGAGGCAAGTCCTGTGTGGGCGATGGCCATGGTGGGATAGACAAGGTTGCTTCTTCGTGGACCCTTTGTGGGTGGTTGCTTCTTCGTGGACCCTTTGTGGGTGGAGCCCTATGTGGACTCGCGCAACCGTTACCCTTGGGTGGAGCCCTGTGTGGACTCACGCGACCGTTACCCTTCGTGGGTTGAAGTCTCCATCAACGTGGATGTAGGATAGCACCACCTATCCGAACCACGGGAAAAACATCCGTGTCTTCAATTGCGTTTGAATTCTCCAAACCCTTCTCTTTACATTCTTGCAAGTTGCATGCTTTACATTCCGCTGCTCATATACTCTTTGCAAGCTTGCTTGATATGTATTGTGTGTGTTGAAATTGTGCCTAAACTCCACTTAAACCGAAAAAAGCTTAAAAATTGCAACTTTAGCATTAAGTGTCTAATCACCCCCCCCCCCTCTAGACACATCTACTTCTAGATCCTACAAGTGGTATCAGAGCTTTGGTCTCCATTGCCTTGGTTTAATCACCATTGGAGGAAGATGGATGTGTCTACTCTAGGGAGTCTTAGACATAGAGTGCCTATTCTTGATGGAAAGTATTTTCATGAGTGGAAAAATGAGATGCTTGTAATCTTCAATCAATATCATTTGAACAAGTATATTGCTAGCCCTTGTGCACCCCATATTGATCCCTTGCATCCTACCCTAGATGAAGATATTGACATGATTCGCAATCTTAGAACTATTGAGCTCATCATTAGAGGATTGCCCAAAAATTTGATTGCTAGTTTGCCTACTCACAATTGTGCCTATACCATATGGAAATTTCTTGAGGAACGATTTCCCGATTATTCCTTGAAAACTTTGGATGAAATTCTCCATAAATCTATTGCCTTGAGTAAGATGAACTCTAGTGATCCTAGTTTTGGTAAATGTCTTTTTGAACTTACCAATCTTAAGCATGCTAAAGGAGATGTTGGAATCATTAATGATATCCATATTCAAAGCTATAAGAATTCATAAAAGTGACCACCTTGATGATCATTTATCTAATGAATTACCCTCTCTAGGAAATGATGAGTCACAAGATCATGATGAACATGAATATTATGATGATGATGATAGTGACTTCGATCTTGATGATGCAATGAGACATTTTGGTCTTATGGCAAATCTTCGGGGATATGAATCAGGAGGAAAGGAATGGGTTCTTGATAGTGGATGTACTGATCATATGACCGGAGATGAAGAGATGTTTCGTGAGCTTGCTGAAAATGACGGCCCTCGAAAATATGTCACCTTTGGTGATAATTCAAAGGGTAAAGTGGTTGGCCTTGGTAAGGTGGCCATCTCACATGATAGTTCCATTCAAAATGTCATGCTCGTTGAATCTCTTGGCTACAACTTACTTTCAGTATCTAGACTTGCTGATTTCGGTTTGAATGTCCTATTTACTGAGGTAGATTGCCAAGTATTTCGTCGAGACAATCATAAAATGGTCTTTACGGGTATGCGTAGAGGTGATCTTTACATTGTCGATTTCTCTAAAAAGGCACAACCTAAAACTTGCTTTGTTGCTAAATCCTCAAAAGGTTGGTTGTGGCATAGACGACTAGGTCACGTTGGCATGAGAAACCTTGACAAGCTTATTAAAGGAAATCATATCCTTGGAGTTAACGATGTCATATTTGATAAGGATAGACTTTGCAGTGCTTGTCAAGCAGGTAAACAGGTTGGAGGAAGACATCCCGTGAAGAACATCATGACCACAAGGAGGCCACTCGAGCTACTTCACATGGATCTTTTTGGTCCCAACGCCTACAAGAGTCTCGGTGGAAATTCTTTTGGTCTAGTTATAGTTGATGACTTTTCAAGGTTTACGTGGGTATTCTTTCTTAATGACAAGTCGCAGGTCCAGAAGATCTTCAGAAACTTCGCTAGGAAAGCCCAAAATCAGTTTGATGTGAAGATCAAGAAGGTTCGGAGTGACAACGGAACGGAGTTCAAGAACGCAAATGTGGACACCTTTCTTGACGAAGAAGGGATTTCACACGAGTTCTTGGCTACGTACACACCTCAACAAAATGGAGTTGTTGAGAGGAAGAACCGGACGCTCATCGAAATGGCAAGAACGATGCTTGATGAATACAAGACGCCAAAGCACTTTTGGGCAGAAGCGGTTGAGACAGCTTGTCACGCAACAAATCGCTTATATCTTCACAAGCTACTCGGCAAGACGGCATACGAGCTCCTCACCGGTAACAAGCCTCAAGTTGGATACTTTCGAGTATTCGGCTCAAAGTGCTACATTCTTGATAAGCATCGTCGTTCAAAGTTTGCTCCTAAATCTCATGAAGGTTTTCTACTTGGTTATGGATCAAACTCTCACACTTACCGTGTCTACAACAATTTCACCCGAAAGGTTGAAGAGACGGTAGATGTGAAGTTTGATGAATCTAATGGCTCGCAAGTAGAGAAATTGCCAATTGATGTAGGAGACAAAGACCCTTCAGAAGCAATTCAAGACTTGTCCATTGGCAAAATTCGTCCAACGGAGGTGAAGGAGAGTACTTCATCCGTCCAAGTGGAAGCTTCTACTTCACGACAAGGTGAACCAAGAATCGACACGGAAGCATCCACAAGTGGGACACATCAAGATGAAGAAAACGAGGAAATACGTCAAGACGAACATCAACAACCTCCTTCTCCACCACGACAAGAGAACAACGACGTCAACAATGAAGAAGGCCAAGAAGAAGAACAAGATGAAGAAGATGCTCAACAAAGACCCAAGCAAAAGCTCTCACGAGTTCGAGCAAGAATTGCCAAAGATCATCCCGTCGAGCAAATCCTCAATGATATACAAACCGGGAGAATCACTCGCTCAAAAACTCGTTTATCTAACTTTTGTGAAAACTATCCATTCATCTCTAGCATTGAACCTATGAAGGTTGAAGAAGCATTGGAAGATCCAGATTGGATAAACGCTATGCATGAAGAGCTACATAATTTTGAGAGAAACCAAGTTTGGACATTGGTCGAGAAGCCCGAAAACAACCACAACATCATTGGTACCAAATGGGTGTTTCGTAACAAGCAAGATGAAGATGGACAAGTGGTTCGCAACAAAGCATGTCTCGTCGCCCAAGGTTACACACAAGTCGAAGGTATGGACTATGGTGAGACATATGCTCCCGTTGCTAGACTTGAGTCCATTCGCATCTTACTTGCCTATGCTAATCACCATAATATCACCTTGTACCAAATGGACATTAAGAGTGCTTTTCTAAATGGTGAAATAGAGGAGGAAGTTTATGTCAAACAACCTCCCGTCTTTATCAATCCTAAGAAACCAAATCATGTTTACAAACTTCACAAAGCTCTTTATGGTCTTAAACAAGCTCCTAGAGCATGGTATAAATGCTTGACCAAGTTCCTTACTACACGTGGTTTTGAAATTGGTAAAATTGATTCTACTCTTTTTACTAAAAGGGTTAATGGAGAACTATTCGTATGCCAAATTTATGTTGATGATATCATATTTGGTTCAACTAACCCTATCTTTAGTGAAAAGTTTGGAAAGCTAATGTCAGAGAAGTTTGAGATGTCTATGATATGAGTGAACTTCAGAATTCTTTCTCGAGAGTGTTGCAAATCAATTGCAAGACTATGAGAAGGTTACATTTGTCTCGTTCGTTAGAGCAACTATAGTACAGCCAAGGACTTATTCAACAGATAAGTATTCTAAATAGATGCGCATAGCTATTGCAAACGGCTGCGGAATACAGTGTGATGTTTTACACTCACCCAAATGCGCCTTTACTACTAAGTGGACTTAGATGACATTTAACCAAAGATGCAGTGGTGTAGCAAAGCTCGTTTCTCAGTGATTTCAACTCCATGACATCGTCATGATCAAGGATTGATTTTCTGTTATCATATAAGGCTTTGATACTTATATACTCGCTTCTTCAGGTTATTTGTCTAAATACTGCTCTCATTTGATCTAATGACCTAGTTCTGTTAGATGCCCGCCTACATATATCTAATACCATATTTTCTAATGTGTTCTTCACGTGATAGCAACCCGAAAAGAAGTTTTGATTATTTTAGTGCTAGAAGTTGCTGTGTGATTGTGTGGTTCTGAAGTTATGCAAGACTTGCTCCTATAAGGCTTGTAATCCTCTAATGTAAGGCCGTGAAGAAGTGAATACGTTTGCTGATCATTTGAATTACTAACTACAGCCAATTATAATTGACGATCATTGTGGATTTTTGGGTATCCTATTTGACTGGGTATTCGTATTTTGATTGGTGGCATATTACTGATCGGGCTCCAGAATTTATATGCGGAGGCAGGTTGATAGAAGTCCATGCTTGGTGGTTAATTGTCAATTCGTTGGTAGATTCTTTGTCTTGTCTTCGCAAGAAACAAAAATCGGCTATCCTTATCCACCGTCCGAAGGGGAATACATCTGCGCTGGTTCATGTTGTGTCGTTACTTTGGTTAGACCATCTTATAAGTTATGGGATTATCATTGTGTGACATGTCATGCTTTGTGGACTCTCTTCGCAACCGTACCCTGTGTGGATGGAATAGCCCTGTGTGGTGAGCGTGGCACGAGCCAACTTCGGGGATATTACCCTTTCAATTAGATCGGTTTGAAGTCAATCCTCATCGAAGAGTGCAGAAATGTCAGAACAGATAACGTATAGGACAAATGATTTATGTGTACGCTGCCCCTACTGGGGGAAAAATCCGTGTGTCTCAATTATTTGGTTTTGAGAGGTCACTGGCCCAATTAACTCTTCTCCTTGTTAAAATTTTTTGTTGTGCAGTTTGGCGACTGCTCTCTTACTAATTTCTGAACTGAGTGGATCCAACAATCTACCTTATACTACTTTGGTTCGATATAATTGATTCGACTGAGCTTGTATGATGGATTGCTGATTATTTTCAGGGTGTGGAGTTGAAATTTGGTGCCCTAGACCTGCTCTTAATAACTGACAAAAGCAACTTAGAACATAATTTGCCAAGAAGCTTTCGGCGAAAAATTCAAGTGGTAGTCTAATACCCTTCCTCCTTTCTAAGATACATCAACCTATTCGTAACTTTCTTAAAGAGTGCCTCCAGTTGAGTCATGGTATGAGTTCACTCGAGTCATGATATGTGCACGGCGCAAACTAGCAAAGAATCCCCTCAATTTCTCCGTGCGAGTATCATATGCCCCGAGATTTCGCCATAAGACAAATGTCTCATTGGCATCTCAAGAAGTCCGAAGTCACTATCCTCGGGAATCTCATATTGGCCTTAGTTCAGTTCATGACTCTATGTGATTGGTGCTATTGTCTAAAGTTAGGTCGAGGTGAATCTTAATTGTTGAGCTCAAGACTGGAATCTACATATTAGGCAATGCGGCTAGGTTCTAATTAGTGATATGATTTTAGTGCTATAGCTCGTGGAATATGATATCGAATAAATCTATGATTGCCAATCAATCTCCTTTATGCATGTTAAGATTGGTAAGTTAGCTGACTATAGACATTTAATCAAAAGGCCGTAAGAATCCTTATGCGTACGTTATTCTTAGCTGTGCTAATTGCCGGCGAAGTCTATCTCATTTATTTTTAACGGGAGACTATATTTGGTCGATGCTCAAAAACAAGATGGTATTCAAGTTAGAATTTTAGGGGTCGTATGTTTCGCGAGTGAATCGGTGCCCTCAGAGAAAATTTTCCAATAGTATAGGCACAGATTCTTCGCTGTCTGTCACGATGCGTGCAGTATACAGATCCTTAAAAGATCCGCACGCAAAGATTCATAAAATTTCCTTCTAAATTCTATATTGCGACAGTATCCTATGTCGTACAATGAGTCCGAGGCGGAGATAGTTGCAAGCCTCCAAATTAATCGTGCTGATATCTAAGGATCCCGCCTGATGGCCAGAGGGCGAGGGCTTTATCGATCTGTCACTCCACATGGTCCAAGCGAGTTGGCCCGTACAGTGCTGAGTACGGCCGCAAGCTCGAACGATCGAAAGATCTGGTTTTCGGGGTAGGAAGACTTCCCCTGGGAAAGTGTAGTATGAGTTGGAAGGAGGCATTGAAAAGAACATCTTAGAACGACCTTAAGCATACGCAATGCGCTAACTTCTCTCAATGAATAGCTCACACTAATGGATGTAATGGTCAATCATATATTCTCGTCATTAGAGTAGGATGCAAGGGATCTATAATTAGGTAGGATGTCTGAGACACAGGACAGAGTCTTCGTAGGGCATCATAGTAACTGTGATTCCTGTCGATACTATCGCAGTGCTCTGATTCTGGAAATTGAAGTATTACAAAGAAATAGCTGCTACTTCTTTCGTACTTCAGGTTTTGGATAAAACAGGAAGACAGTAGGACCTTGATGCTTGTTACCAGTTGGGCCCTCTTTAAGGAGTGTGCTTCCAAGTTACCTCTACGTTCGACCTGACATGCTTTTAGTTCTCATGATGGTTATAGAATATCCTGAACTCGTAGATTACTCAATAGGATAGGATGATCTCTGACTTATCACGCTCACATCTAGAGATCTCATTGCAGTCTATTTAGCTCATAGAATATCTCCACTCACCAACGCGCTCCATTATACTAGTTCAAGACGGCTCAGACGGGATCGATGATACGTGAGCCCTAATCTTCTGGTGGACTACAGCATAATCTGATATAGAGATGACTACGTACTTGGTGTGCTCTTTTAGTGGATGTCGTTGGGGGATTGAATGATGTATGGGTCAACATCCTTACAAGCACCTATAATGGTCTCAACAAGAGTGCAATTCTTATGACTTCTACTCGGATCTCTTAAAGTCGTTCGTGATCGCCAGTTTTTGAATCGATCGCATGAAATTTTTCAATTCACACACAAGGTATCATTATCATAGCAAGCTGCAAAGAGATATGCCTAGCAAGCGGAATTCGTTTATACGCTTAATAACCTTCGCAGATGCTCGCCAAAGGCCGGAAGAGTTCGAGTCTTTGTGAGTCATAGCCGGGAATGCACAATTTTCACGGACCATAATCGGAGGGTCCTCTGAATTTTGAGAGGCAAGGATGTTTTCCCGTGGTTTAGCACAATAGCTTCGGGAGTAGTGGTGGATCTTCGGTTGCGATCCTACATCCACGTTGTGGAGGAGCTTCACCCATCCTCAACGGGTCAGGACGATGGGGGCTTTCTGCGACAGTGCAGTCCATCTACGCAGGTGCTCACCCCATCAATCGCGTAATGGTTGCGAGAGTCGTCTACACAGAAATTAAGCGAGAGGCTAATTTCCTCCCGCTACTCGATTCAGGCGTACAGGACCCATGAAGAGGGACCATCATCGGCCTCTCTAATCTCTCGGGTGCCAAATCGTGAAGACTTAGCATATCAAACCCAATTTTGTATTCCTAATATTTCAGCTCGATGGCCATTAATGCGCGTTAAATCAAGGAGAGGATCTAATTGGCTAGATTACACTTCCACGCTCTAGATGCCCCCTTTTAGATGTGAATCAGTTTGGCTCTGTGCACTTCGAGTACAGCGACGCGAATTATTCCTGTGTCGGCCTTCAACTCTCATTGGTGTGACTCTTTCAACGTCTGCAGATCTGGTTGGTGCTCTTCGGTTACGCGCTGCCCAAGGTTGTGTGCAGGATCAACTACTCGTGAGGTGTCCATCCCAGACATCCCGCCTGTATCTCTGCAGAATTGTTACCCTGGTGAGTGCTATTTCCTAGCACAACTCAGTGACGTAACATCATTGGGATTGTAAGTACGTGCTCATGTCACGATAGATATGATCTCGTGTTCTCGCTCTCTTGGTATCTTGTGCTTCAAAACTGAATTTTTTGGCGTTTCTCCCAAATCTTGCAGGGATTAGAACCTCTCTCTCTATTAATAACGTCGCTATTTTAGGACTCTCTCAGTAGTGGAAAGAAGGTTTTTAGCTGGTGGAAGGGCAACCTTGGGGAGAGCTAGAGATCAAGGGATTTCTCTTGCTGTAGAGTCAGGTGAACCTCGATAGGACTCATGTCTTTGCGATTCAAAATCAATCAATTGGTTTAGAGGCCCGTGTTCCAGACTAGGTGTGGTTACTTATACCTCCTGGACAGATTATGGTGCGCACATAGTGCCGAAGATCGCCTGCGCAGAATGGGTTTTGTTATGATATCTCGTCCTCGTTGAGCTTCGCAGATCATGGCGAGATTCTGTGCATTCGAAATGACAACTCAGAATATGTTGCGTTTGAGCCGCGCTCCGGTTTCGCCATTTCTATAGTGTATGCATTGCTGCATCTACGCTGAGATTTTAGATCCCAACTTCAACCCCACATGAGGTTCTGACGACAGCTAGTTTTCCAAGGTCGTCAGTTGGATTCACGTGGAGCACGCTTGAACAATTCTTAACAACACTTTCGGGGGAGAGGCGCCATACTCAGCCGTCAGTGTGAATAATATCATTCACGCTAAACCTATACCTCTCCTTATCCAGCCTCATTTCTGTGTGTGCATATCCGACTGGCGTCACTCCCAGTCCGTTTACTTATAGTTTTAGAGCAGTATACTTTACCCACTCGCACTGTGCTTTTGTTATGGTTGGATTTTGTGTGAGGCTGATATATACCCCTATCCGAACACATTAACCTCCTCCGGAGAGAGCCATCAGAACACATACACACCACAACTCATATGTTCTGAGAGAGAACCACCTACTCATGTGTTGAGACCAAGATATTCCATTCCTACCATATGAATCTTGATCTCTAGCCTTCCCAAGTTGCTTTCCACTCAAATCTTCTTTCCACCAAATCCAAATCCTAGAGAGAGAGTTGAGTGTTGGGGAGACTATCATTTGAAGCACAAGAGCAAGGAGTTCATTACCTACACACCATTTGTTACTTCTTGGAGAGTGGTGTCTCCTAGATTGGCTAGGTGTCACTTGGGAGCCTCCGACAAGATTGTGGAGTTGAACCAAGGAGTTTGTAAGGGCAAGGAGATCGCCTACTTCGTGAAGATCTACCGCTAGTGAGGCAAGTCCTGTGTGGGCGATGGCCATGGTGGGATAGACAAGGTTGCTTCTTCGTGGACCCTTTGTGGGTGGTTGCTTCTTCGTGGACCCTTCGATGGGTGGAGCCCTGTGTGGACTCGCGCAACCGTTACCCTTGTGGGTGGAGCCCTGTGTGGACTCGCAACCGTTACCCTTCGTGGGTTGAAGTCTCCATCAACGTGGATGTAGGATAGCACCACCTATCCGAACCACGGGAAAAACATCGTGTCTCTGAACCACGGGATAGACATACGTCTGTCCAAATGTGAATTCTCTAAACCCTGCTCTTCACAATGCGTGTCATGATTCTCTCCAAATAGCCGTCCCTTTAGAATTGTCTTGCAAAATTAACAGGAAAAGGTCTGGGTTTTTCGAGATGACTTTAATGTCATCTGGCTCATGTGACTCTTTGCATGCTTGCTTGATATGTATTGTGTATGTTGAAATTGTGCCTAAACTCCACTTAA
>NC_053024.1:607395503-607430853 GCF_003073215.2 Triticum urartu
GATACAAGTATCTATCTAAACATACAAGTAAGAATATTTTTCCTTTCAGAAAGAAGATAAGAACAAGAGGCTCACCACGGTGGTGTCGGTGATGAGATCGGCGCGGGTGATCGACGGCGGTGAAGACGGGGACGGGGCGTGACGGACCGCTAAATCTAGACAAATCTCGAGGAAAATGGAGCTTGGAGGTCGAGCTTCGAGAGGAGAAAGCTTAAGTAGTGTGGCTCGGGCATTCCATCGAACACCTCATGTGCATAGGAGGTGAGCTAGAGCACCACAAAGCCCTCTCCCCCTCGGCCAGAGAAAAACAGAGCACTGGGGTGCTCTGCTCGCGAGCGAGGGGTATATATAGGCACCTCATTGGTCCCGGTTGGTGACATGAGCCGGGACTAAAGGGGAGCCTTTGGTCCCGGTTCAAGCCACCAACCGGGACCAATGGTGGTGGGCCAGGAGCGAGGCCCATTGGTCCCGGTTCATCCCACCAACCGGGACCAAAAGGTCCAGATGAACCGGGACCAATGGCCCACGTGGCCCGGCCGGCCCCCTGGGCTCACGAACCGGGACCAATGCCCACATTGGTCCCGGTTCTGGACTGAACCGGGACTAATGGGCTGACCCGGCCTGGACCAAAGCCCTGTTTTCTACTAGTGACAAGTATTCAACTTGGCACTTGGGGGCTAATGGCTATTTGTTCAAATAAGTTCTAATGCGGCGATATTAATTACTTAAGTCCCGGTTTAACTACACTAAGTTGAACCGGCCCTTGGGGGCTACATAAGCGAATTTCAAGGCTTTAAGATTTATATTAGTAAGTCCCGGTTTGAAATAAGATTACAAACCGGTCCTTGGGGGCTAGGCGAGTCAGCAAGAATTGAAGCATACAAGCAGGAAAGAGCATATGGAAGTTACCTCATATTTATCTTTCATCATGTTAACCAGACCGGCTTCATAGTCACGACTGGTATACAGCCGGTTCAGATAGCCGGAATGGATGTCTTGGGCGTTCAGAGCAGCGTAAGTCGACAGATCAACATTCCACTTACCCTTCCCAAATGCAGCAAATTCTTCCTTGGCAGTATGTTTAGACAAAGCGACAGGATTGCTTGGCTCTGTATGGCCAATGCCAGTAATAACAACTTCATCATCCTTGGCGTCGCCGGTTTGCATTGGGGCCATCAGTTTATCAGTAGACTTGGATGGATTGGTGGATTTCTCAATCCGGATGGGGCTTCTGGGCTGGTCAACAGGACCGGAGGTATCAACATGTCTCTCTTCAGTAATAAAATCATCATCTTGTGGTGGTGGGTTGTTTGGCACATCCTCACGGATGGCCGCTTCAGGGTTGAGTACTCTGTCCGGTTCAGGAATAGCATCTTCTTCAGCCGCTTTATCTAGGCGAGCCTTCTTGCTTGGGTTAGGCTTGGCCCTGAAAGGAGTAACAAAGGTCAGTACAGTATATGCTACAAAGTAATACACCAGAAGCATTATGATAAGTATGGCTTACCCAAGCACTGTTTTGAGCGGCGGCAGCTGGGTAGCTGATGACTCGCCAGATGATGAATGAGAAGTGACCTGATAATCGGAGTCAGACGGATTAAGAGGTTAACAAAAACAGCCCATTTTAGGACAAGTACTGACAGGCAAATTAGAGACCTCTGAATGGCGTTTCCGAACCGGACTGTTCGGTAAACCGGCGGAGGTAACTACCTGGCCACTATGCCGGGTCGTGCGGCGAGCTTCCTGCTGTTGGGTCTTCATAAGAAATTTGGGATCCAAGTAAGCAAGAGGATGAGAAAATTTAACCTTCCGGTTTGCCTAACGGATTTTTAGTGAAGGCAAAGGATCTGAATCGGAGGAAAGAATAATTACCTCTGCAACATCAGCATGACTGGCTTCGGCATCATCCTGACAAATATCATCATAAATAAGGCTTGTGGAAAATAAGCCAAGTGAATCAAGTTCTACCTCAAGGTCCGGGTTACCCACATCGTCATCAGCGGCCGGATTAGAGGATGCAGTGGTTCTTTTCCTGTGGGTAGTCTTCTTCACAGCTTTAGTCTTTTGCCGGATTGATCTTTCCGGTTTGTCTGGTTTTTCTGGTTTCTCCTGCGGCAGTTTCTTGCTCCAAAACAGATCATTGCCCTGCTTAAACAGGCATTGATATTAAACAATGACCAGATATATCAATAACAGGTTCAGAAAAAAGAATAATCAAACTCTTACAGCTCGCGGTTTGTTGGTGGCACAGAAGGGAAGCAGGCCGGTTCAAGCACAGACGTGTTCCGGTTCATTCAGCATTTTATTCACAGCCTCTGTGATTTCTTCATCGGTAAGCTGGATGTTAGCATGTCGCAGTGGGTCATCAACACTGCCAGTATACTCGCACATCAAACCGGAGCGCTGACTCAGGGGCAGTATGCTCCACGGTATCCAACAGCGAGCGAGATCAACTCTTGTTAAACCATTAGCCATGAAGGCTCTGAGCTTGGACAGTTGAGGAGTGTATTTGCTTCTCTCCTTGGCAGTCAACCTTTGCGGAAAGGGGTGTGTATTGCTAAGCCGCTCCGGACGAAAGCCAGGCAAAGGATTTTCACCAGCAGGGGAGGTGTCTTTGCAATAGAACCATGTTTGATTCCACTCTTTGGCGTGGCTGTGCAGCTTGGCGTGAGGGTATGTGACTTCTTTCCTTTTCTGAATCGCCACACCTCCCAATTCCATAATGGAACCGTCAGAAAACTCAGTACGGCGGTTTAGATGGAAATAGTCTCTGAACAACTCCACTGTGGGTTCCTCTTGAAAGAACACCTAACAGAGCACTTGGAAGTGACACATGTTTGTAACAGAGTTGGGGCCAGTGTCTTGTGGATGGAGTTGAAAATCGGCTAACACATCCCGGTAAAATTTAGAACCGGGCGGCTTAAAGCCCCGGGCTAGGTGATCTACGAAAACGACGACCTCTCCTTCTTGAGGTGTGGGAGGACATTCTTTGCCAGGGGCTCTCCAATGGATGGTGTTTTTGCTGCCTAAAGCGCCGATCAGGACTAAATTGTTCAGTTGAGTCTCTGTGACACGAGAAGGAACCCAGTTGCACTCATATACTTGCTTGGCCATGATGAAATCTACAAGATAGGTAATTCCGGTTCAGGAATGCATTGATTAAAGGGCACTGGTATGTATGATGTTAAACCGGAGACAGCTCTATCTAAACCGGAGTTTTATGAAGCAACAGCATCTGGCGGTTCAACAAGGGGACTAATGGTATATACCGGTTTGGCAATTTTTCTACAAAGTTAAACCACCGGATCTAAGTATTGAAACAGTTGAGATTGCGGATAGATAAGTGTACAGAAACAGATTTCACAAAATTTCTCTACAGTGACGGATCTGAAGCAAGTTCAGAAAAGAAGGAAAATATTCAAGGTTCAAAAAGAACAGTACCGAATCAATGGGCAGAGATACAGGTAGATCTATGGTCTTGAGGCATATGAGTAAAGGCGAATGCTAAGAACTACCGCTACACAGAGCAAAGGTTCACAGGTTCATCTAGGATCTATCATATGAGTATGAAGCAAACGATGAACACTGAAGAACTTGGAAACCCTAGAACGGATCTACGGAGGAAAAGGTGAAGAACTCACCGGAGCCGAGGAAGAAACAGAAAGTCGCCGCGATGCTCTGGTACAATCAGGGTGATGCAGTGGCCAAGGTTGGAGCAGAGGTCGTCGACGGCAGCGGAGCTCCGAAGCTGGACGATGCGGGGAAGACGAAGCAGAAGGGCACGAAGGGGAAAAAAGAAATGACCCTTCGGTCTTATTTATAAGGCAAGGGGCATGTGTCAGGCGCGAAAATCAAGGAACCGTGGGTCTGGAAACGGAGATGTCGCCTCGATTGTTGCAGACCTATTAAACAAAAAAGGTATCATGGATAAGTTTCTTTAATAACAGGTGACGTCACGCCGATTTACAACGACCAAAGAAGATGACATCACGGCGATTCAACAAACTACAAGAAGGTGTTGAAGATGAAGATTTTTGCTAAGGATTGACATGAACCTGTTCAAAACAATCTGGGGCCTAATGTTGAGGATATCACTACTGGGCGTAAACCGGCCTATCTGGGCCGGGTTAACTTCTTTAGTAGTTAACTATGTTGAAACCCAAGAAGGCAGATGAGGGCTCAAGGCCCATAGTCGGTTTAAGGCCTGTAGCCGTAAACCGGCGTTGGTATGTAAACTTGTATTGTAAGTTAGGAATAAGTAGAGACCAAACCGGACACATCTATGAGCCGGTATTGGGAATCTGTGAACCGACGGGCGTCACCCATGTATATAAGGGGACGACCTGGCGGCGGTTTAGACGACAGACAACAACTCGAGACATAGGCGAAGCTTGTTTGCTCCCTAGTCATCGAAACCCCATCAATCCCATCACAACTAGACGTAGGCTTTTACCTTCATCGAAGGGGCCGAACTAGTATAAACTCTCTTGCGTCCCTGTGTCCGCTTTAACCCCTTCAAGCTAACCCGTCGCGATGGCTCCACGACTAAGTCCTTTCTCTAGGACATCTGCCGTGACAAAACCACGACAACACTTCTTGGTATTCACACTATGAACATGTGTAACATCACATTCGAGATTAAAAAAGAATAAACCATTGACCAGCGGGGCATGACCATAAAACATATCTCTCATATAAATGGAACAACCATTAATCTTGGATTTAAATGAGTAGCCATCTCGCATTAAACGAGATCCAGATACAATGTTCATGCTTCAAAGCTGGTACTAAATAACAATTACTGAGGTTTAAAACTAATCTCGTAGGTAAATGTAGAGGCCGCGTGATGACGGCGATCACATCGACCTTGGAACCATTCCCGATGTGCATCGTCACCTCGTCCTTCGCCAGTCTCCGCTTATTCCGCAGCTCCTGTTTTGAGTTACAAATATGAGCAACCGACACCGGTATCAAATACCCAAGCTACTACGAGCGCTGGTTAGGTACACATCAATAACATGTATATCACATATACCTTTGGCATTGCCGGCCTTCTTATCCGCTAAGTACTTGAGGCAGTTCCGCTTCCTAGTGACTGTTTCCCTTGCAATAAAAGCACTCAGTCCTCAGGCTTGGGTCCATTCTTTGGCTTCTTCCAGCAGCTTGCTTATCCGGGTGCGGCAACTCCCTTGCCATCCTTCTTGAAGTTCTTTTTACCCTTGCCTTTCTTGAACTTAGTGGTTTTATTCACCATCAACACTTGATGTTCCTTTTTGATCCTCCACCTCGCTGATTTCAGCATTGAATATACCTCAGGAATGGTCTTTTCCATCCCCTGCATATTGAAGTTCATCACAAAGCTCTTGTAGCTAGGATGGAAGCGATTGAAGGATTCTGTCAACACGCGTCATCCGGGAGATTAACTCCCAGCTGAGTCAAGCGGTTATGCAACCCAGACATTTTGAGTATGTGCTCACTGACAGAACTATTTTCCTCCATCTTACAGCGGAAGAACTTGTCGGAGACCTCATATCTCTCGACCCAGGCATGAGCTTGAAAAACCATTTTCAGCTCTTCGAACATCTCATATGCTCCGTGTCTCTCAAAACGCTTTTGGAGCCCCGGTTCTAAGCTGTAAAGCATGCCGCACTGAACGAGGGAGTAATCATCAGCACGTGTCTGCCAAGCGTTCATAACGTCTTGGTTCTGTGGGATGGGTGCGTCACCTAGCGGTGCTTCTAGGACATAATCTTTCTTGGCAGCTATGAGGATGATCCTCAGGTTCCGGACCCAGTCCGTATAGTTGCTGCCATCGTCTTTCAGCTTGGTTTTCTCTAGGAACGCGTTGAAGTTGACGACAACGTGGGCCATTTGATCTACAAGACATATTGTAAAGATTTTAGACTAAATTTGTGATAATTAAGTTCATCTAATCAAATTATTCAATGAACTCCCACTCAGATAGACATCCTTCCAGTCATCTAAGTATAACATGATCCGAGTTAACTAGGCCGTGTCCGATCATCACGTGAGACGGACTAGTCAACATCGGTGAACATCTTCATGTTGATCATATCTTCTATACGACTCATGCTCGACCTTTCGGTCTTCTGTGTTCCGAGGCCATGTCTGTACATGCTAGGCTCGTCAAGTCAACCTAAGTGTATTGCGTGTGTAATTCTGGCTTACACCCGTTGTATTCGAACGTAAGAATCTATCACACCCGATCTTCACGTGGTGCTTCGAAACAACGAACCTTCGCAACGGTGCACAGTTAGGGGGGACACTTTCTTGAAATTATTACGAGGGATCATATTATTTAAGCTACCATCGTTCTAAGCAAATAAGATGTAAAACATGATAAACATCACATGCAATCAAATAGTGACATGATATGGCCAATATCATTTGCTCCTTTGATCTCCATCTTCGGGGCTCCATGATCATCGTTGTCACCGGCATGACACCATGATCTCCATCATCATGTCTTCTTGAAGTTGTCTCGTCATCTATTACTTCTACTACTATGGCTAACGCTTTAGCAATAAAGTAAAGTATTTACATGACGTTTATGTTGACACGCAGGTCATAAATATATAAAGGCAACTCCTATGGCTCCTGCCGGTTGTCATACTCATCGACATGCAAGTCGTGATTCCTATTACAAGAACATGATCATCTCATACATCACATATATCATTCATCACATCCTTTGGCCATATCACATCACAAAACACTTGCTGCAAAAACAAGTTAGACGTCCTCTAATTGTTGTTGCAAGTTTTTACGTGGCTGCTATAGGTTTCTAGCAAGAACGTTTCTTACCTACGCCAAAACCACAACGTGAATTGCCAATTTCTATTTACCCTTCATAAGGACCCTGTTCATCAAATCCGATCCGACTAAAGTGGGAGAGACAGACACCCGCCAGCCACCTTATGCAACTAGTGCATGTCAGTCGGTGGAACCGGTCTCACGTAAGCGTACGTGTAAGGTTGGTCCGGGCCGCTTCATCCCACGATGCCGCCGAATCAAGATAAGACTAGTAACGGCAAGCAAATTGACAATATCGACGCCCACAACTACTTTGTGTTCTACTCGTGCATAGTAACTACGCATAGACCTAGCTCATGATGCCACTATTCGGGAACGTAGCAGAATTTTTAAAAAAATTACGCATCACCAAGATCAATCTATGGAGTCATCTAGCAACGAGGGAGAGAGGAGTGCATCTACATACCCTTGTAGATCGCGCGCGGAAGCGTTCAAGAGAACGGGGTTGATGGAGTCGTACTCGACGTGATCCAAATCACCTATGACCAAGTGCTGAACAAACGGTACCTCCACGTTCAACACACATACGGTTGGGAAGACGTCTCCTCCAACTTGATCCAGCAAGGGGGAAGGAGAGGTTGATGAAGATCCAGCAACACGACGGTGTGGTGGTGGAAGCAACGGTGATCTCGGCAGGGCTTCGCCAAGCGCTGGGAGACGGAGGAGTGTCACGGGAGGGAGAGGGAGAGGCCAGGGGCTTGGGTGCGCAGCCCTCCCTCCCCCCCACTATATATAGGGTGCCTAGGGGGCGGCGGCAAAGGGGGTGCCTTGCCCCCCAAGGCAAGGATGGCGCCCCCACCCCTAGGGTTTCCAACCCTAGGCGCAGGGGAAGGCCCAAGGGGGCGCACCAGCCCACTAGGGGCTGGTTCCCCTCCCACTTCAGCCCATGGGGCCCTCCGGGATAGGTGGCCCCACCCGGTGGACCCCCGACACCCTTCCAGTGGTCCCGGTACAATACCGATGACCCCGGAAACTTTCCCGATGGCCGAAACTGGACTTCCTATATATAAATCTTTATCTCTGGACCATTCCGGAACTCCTCGTGACATCCGGGATCTCATCCGGGACTCCAAACAACTTTCGGGTTACCATGTGCTAATATCTCTACAACCCTAGCATCACCGAACCTTAAGTGTGTAGACCCTACAGGTTCGGGAGACATGCAGACATGACCGAGAAGCATCTCCGGTCAATAACCAACAGTGGGATCTGGATACCCATGTTGGCTCCCACATGCTCCACAATGATCTTATCGGATGAACCACGATGTCGAGGATTCAATCAATCTGTATACAATTCCCTTTGTCAATCGGTACGTTACTTGCCCGAGACTCGGTCGTCGGTATCCCAATACCTTGTTCAGTCTCGTTACCGGCAAGTCACTTTACTCGTACTGTAATGCATGATCCCGTGATCAACCACTTGATCACATTGAGCTCATTATGATGATGCATTACCGAGTGGGCCTAGAGATACCTCTCCGTCATACGGAGTGACAAATCCCAGTCTCGATTCGTGCCAACCCAACAGACACTTTCGGAGATACCTTTAATGTACCTTTATAGTCACCCAGTTATGTTGTGACGTTTGGCACACCCAAGGCACTCCTACGGTATCTGGGAGTTGCACAATCTCATGGTCTAAGGAAATGATACTTGACATTGAGAAAAGCTACAGCAAACGAACTACACGATCTTTGAGCTAAGCTTAGGATTGGGTCTTGTCCATCACATCATTCTCCTAATGATGTGATTCCGTTATCAATGACATCCAATGTCCATAGTCAGGAAACCATGACTATCTTTTGATCAACGAGCTAGTCAACTAGAGGCTCACTAGGGACGTGTTGTGGTCTATGTATTCACACATGTATTACGATTTCCGGATAACACAATTATAGCATGAACAATATACAATTATCATGAACCAAGAAATATAATAATAACCATTTTATTATTGCCTCTAGGGCATATTTCCAACAACTTCTCCAATAAACTGCTAAGACACCTGCCCCACGGTGGGCGCCAACTGTCGTGGATCTAAGACTGACAGTAGAATGGGGGTAGGTATGACGAGGCAAGATCCTAGCTATGGAGTAGTTGTACACACGAGTTTTACGAGTTCAGGCCCTTCTCGGAAGAAGTAACATCCCTACGTCTCGGTGCCCTGAGGAGATCGACTGGATTTATGTGTGTGTGTGTGTGTTTACAAAAGATGCGAACCCTTGTCCTAGAGGAGGGGGGTGGCTTATATAGAGTGCGCCAGGACCCCTGCCCCCCTCTGTTACACAGGGTTTAATGTACATTAAGAGTGGAACGTTACTGGTAACGCTAGCAATTAAGTGCTATAAATGACAATTAAGCCTATAAGTAAATGCTCAACCGTTGTTCATGCAGAGTGGCTTTAGATCTTCTGCTTGTCGAGTGGCTTCTGTGACGGTCGAGTGACATTGATTCTTCCGAGTGAAACGTCTCTGGTCGAGTGGATGATGGTAGCTTTTGAATGATTCTGGCTTTAGGGTGATGTCCTAGGGGAAGGTGTCTAGGTCAGGCCTATGACCCTACCCTAGGTACATAGCTTCATCACCACCGGCTAGACGCGAGGAACCCTGACGTATAGGGGGTAGACACCGAGAACCCTGGCGTCTAGCCCTGGAGTCCAAGAAGGACTCTTACCTTTCGGGCAAAACCGACTTTGACGAGGCTTTTACTCTAAGTTTCGACCCCAAGGCTCAACATATAGATAGAGGGGCAGGTCTAGCACCCAAGACACATCAAGATTCACCAAGTTGTGTGCCGGCAACCCCATCCCCTCGTTTATCCTCCATCTAGTTTCTGTAGTGCTTGGCGAAGCCCTGCGGAGATTGTTCTTCATCACCAACCGTCACCACGCCGTCGTGCTGCCGAAACTCATCTACTACTTCGCCCATCTTGTTGGATCAAGAAGGCGAGGGCGTCATCGAGCTGAATGTGTGCTGAACGCGGGGGTGCCGTACGTTCGTTACTTGATCGGTGATATGTCTCCAACGTATCTATAATTTTTGATTGTTCCATGCTATTATATTATCTGTTTTGGATGTTAATGGGCTTTATTTTACACTTTTATATTATTTTTGGGACTAACCTATTAACCCAAGGCTCAGTGCAAATTGCTATTTTTTGCCTATTTTAGTGTTTCGCAGAAAAGGAATATCAAACGGAATCCAAACGGAATGAAACCTTCGAGGACGTGATTTTTGGAACAAACGTGATCTAGACGACTTGGAGTGGACGTCAAGAAACAAACGAGGAGTCCATGAGGCAGGGGCGCGCCTACCCCCTGGGTGCGCCCTCCCCCTCATGGGCCCCTCGTGGCTCAACCGACCTACTTATTCCTCCTATATATACTCATATACCCTGAAAACATCCAGGAGCACCACGAAACTCTATTTCCACCACCACAACCTTCTGTACCCAAGAGATTCCATATTGGGGACTTTTCCGGAGCTCCGCCGGAGGGGGCATCGATCATGGAGGGCCTTTACATCAACTCCATGGCCCCTCCGATGATGTGTGAGTAGTTTACTTCAGACCTTCGGGTCCATAGTTATTAGCTAGATGGCTTCTTCTCTCTCTTTGAATCTCAATACAAAGTTCTCCTCGATCTTCTTGGAGATCTATTCGATGTAACTCTTTTTTGCAGTGTGTTTGTCGAGATCTGATGAATTGTGGGTTTATGATCAAGTCTATCTATGAACAATATTTGGTTCTTCTCTGAAATCTTTTATGTATGATTGGTTATCTTTGCAAGTCTCTTCGAATTATCAGTTTGGTTTGGCCTACTAGATTGATCTTTCTTGCAATGGGAGAAGTGCTTAGCTTTGGGTTCAATCTTTCGGTGCTCGATCCCAGTGACAGAAAAGGAAACGACACGTATTGTATTGTTGCCATTGCTACCTCTTGAGCTTGCGTTGGTTTTCCCCGAAGAGGAAGGGATGATGCAGCAAAGTAGCGTAAGTATTTCCCTCGGTTTTTGAGAACCAAGGTATCAATCCAGTAGGAGGCCACGCTCAAGTCCCTCGTACCTGCACAAAACAATAGCTACTCACAACCAACGCGATTAGGGGTTGTCAATCCCTTCACGGTCACTTGCGAGAGTGAGATCTGATAGATATAATATTTTTGGTATTTTTGGTATAGAGATGTAAAGTAAAAAGTAAAGGCAAAGTAAAAAGCAAAGCGAGATTAAAGTGATGGAGATTGATATGATGAGAATAGACCCATGGGCCATAGGTTTCACTAGTGGCTTCTCTCAAGAGCATAAGTATTCTACGGTGGGTGAACAAATTACTGTTGAGCAATTGACAGAATTGAGCATAGTTATGAGAATATCTAGGCATGATCATGTATATAGGCATCACGTCCGTGACAAGTAGACCGAAACGATTCTGCATCTACTACTAGTACTCCACTCATCGACCGCTATCCAGCATGCATCTAGAGTATTAAGTTAAAAACAGAGTAACGCCTTAAGCAAGATGACATGATGTAGAGAGATAAATTCATGCAATATGAAATAAACCCCATCTTGTTATCCTCGATGGCAACGATATAATACGTGCCTTGCTTCCCCTTCTGTCACTGGGAAAGGACACCGCAAGATCGAACCCAAAGCTAAGCACTTCTCCCATGGCAAGAACTACCAATCTAGTTGGCCAAACCAAACGGATAATTCAAAGAGACTTGCAAAGATAACCAATCATACATAAAAGAATTCAGAGAAGATTCAAATATTATTCATAGATAGACTTGATCATAAACCCACAATTCATCGGTCTCAACAAACACACCGCAAAAAGAAGATTACATCGAATAGATCTCCACAAGAGAGGGGGAGAACTTTGTATTGAGATCCAAAAAGAGAGAAGAAGCCATCTAGCTACTAACTATGAACCCGAATGAGGGAGTCCTGGATTATGGGGTCTCCGGACAGCCGGACTATGTCCATTGGCCGGACTGTTAGACTATGAAGATACAAGATTGAAGACTTCGTCTCGTGTCCGGGTGGGACTCTACTTGGCGTGGAAGGCAAGCTAGGCAATACGGATATGGATATCTCCTCCTTTGTAACCGACCTTGTGTAACCCTAACCCTCTCCGGTGTCTATATAAACCGAAGGGTTTTAGTCCGTAGGATAACAACCATAGCATACAATCATACCATAGGCTAGCTTCTAGGGTTTAGCCTCTCTGATCTCGTGGTAGATCTACTCTTGTACTACCCATATCATCAATATTAATCAAGTAGGACGTAGGGTTTTACCTCCATCAAGAGGGCCCGAACCTGGGTAAAACATCGTGTTCCGTGCCTCCTGTTACCATCCGGCCTAGACGCACAGTTCGGGACCCCCTACCCGAGATCCGCCGGTTTTGACACCGACATTGGTGATTTTGAGAGTTCCGCTGTGTCGTCGCCATCAGGAAGGATGTCTCATCCCGTCTTTAAAGACGGCACTGTTGCTAAGGGAGCTTTGGCTATCGGCCAAACTCTCCGGCTAGGTGGTTTTCCTATGACCGCATGTTCAGCCGCTACGCCGACGATGACTTCTCGGGTCATCGAAAGCAATCTTCACGTCAGCTTGGAACTCGCCGAGTAGTTAGATCCAATGGAGCTCTCTTCCCTGAACGAGCTCTTGGATCTCTTCGCCGCCCTGGGAGTCACTACAGACTACGATCAAATTGGGCCTAAACCCGATCTAAGAGAGATCAACTCTCCCCAGGTCACCCATCACGTTGCAGTGGTGGAGGAACAATGCGGCAACCCTTCATCTATCTTAAAGACTAGCTATGTCCGGATTCCCGATCCCTCCAAGCCGGATACCAGCGGAGGGGAGGACGTCACTCAAGGCCTGAACCTAGAATCAGGCAGCAGGCAAGATTTATCGGAAAACATCCAAGAATCCAAACTTTCAAGTTCGGAAACTCCTTGGCCCCTGAGTCTCGGATTGGGTGAGGATTCGGATTCAATTCCACCCACCCATCCAAACATACGCGATCTATCCCAAATTAGGCAAGAGCCCGAAGAAACAGTACACCATTACTGGGCCAGATTCCTCCTGGTCATGAATAGGATAAAGGACTGCCGCGAGGAAGACGCAATTTCATTCTTCTGCAATAATTGCATGGATAAGGGAATCCTCAACGCCATAAGTCGCCGCGAAATTACATGCTTTGCCGACTTGGCGTCCATAGTATGAAAGTACTGTGCGATGGAAAGCGCCTGGAAAACTGAAATAAAATTTTGGGATAATCTGGCCCTGAACACAAACCCAGTCCGAAATAAAAGGGTGCATTATCACAATACACCTGGGTTAACTACCAAAAAGCAAAAGCCCTCTACGGGGCAAGGAACCATACTGGAGGGATGGCTCAACGGACCCTGCAAAATTCATAGCACAGCGGATGCCATACCAACCCACAGCCTTAGAGCATGTTGGATACTCCGGCAGGTGGCCAAAAGTGGTGAGGATCTACTCTTCCCAAATACCACAGAGCATCATCCCGTGGACAACAATACGGTGTTAACGGTCTTTGAGACCTTCGCGTCAAATAACAGACGCAAGCGAACACTCCGCAGCATGGCCGAAATCTGCCACATAGCAGAAATAAATCCTTGGAGTGACACGGCTATTACCTTCAATGCCAGTGACGAACCTAAATTCCGAACAGCCCGAGCACCAGCCGCACTGGTCCTCAGTCCAATCGTGGACGGCTTTCGACTCACCAAGGTACTCATGGACGGCGGTAGTGGATTAAACCTCATCTATGAGGAAACTCTTCAAAAGATGGAAATAGACTGGAGCCGCATTGAGCAAAGTAGCACAACCTTTAGAGGAATCATCCCCAGTCGGGAAGCACGCTGTATTGGGAATATCACACTAGATGTGGTATTCGGCACGCCGGATAATTACAGGTCCGAAGAAATTACATTCCAAGTGGCCCTGTTCAGCAGCGGATACCACGCCCTACTAGGGAGGGAGGCGTTTACAATCTTCCAAGCCATACCCCATTACGGGTACATGAAGCTCCAAATGCCCGGGCCCAACGGAATCATCACTCTTGCTAGTGATCCGGATATAGCACTCCGCGCCGAAAATAAGACAGTCGCGCTGGCCCTTGAGGCACTATCCGAAGCCCTAGCAGCCGAGGAACTAACTGCGCTGCGCTCCACGGTGAACAGGGACAACGTGATACTCGATAAAAGATCCAAGTCCACCTCCTTTAAATCGGCGGACGAAATAGTCAAATTCCAAGTCCATCCAACGGACCCTACAAAAACAGCTTCCATCGGGGCACAATTAAACCTTGATGTCGACGCCGCACTGCGAGAGTTCCTACGCGAGAACTTGGACATTTTGCCTAGCATCCTTCAGACATGCCAGGAATCCCACACAGGCTGGCTGAGCACAGCCTAAATATCCTAAAAGGATTCAAGCCAGTCAAGCAGGCTCTTCGACGTTTCTCCGAACCTAAGAGACAGGCCATGGGAGAAGAACTAGCCAAGCTATTGGAGGCCGGATTCATCAGAGACATAAAACATCCAAACTGGCTAGCAAACCTGGTGATGGTACCAAAGAAGGACAAATCCAGGCGCTTGTGCGTCGATTTTAAGGACCTTAACAAGGCCTGCCCAAAGGATCCCTTCCCCCTCCCCCACATCGATCAAATCATCGATGCTACCGCAGGACACGATTCATTGTGTTTCCTCGACGCATACTCTGGCTACCATCAAATTAAAATGGCGGAGCCAGACCAAGCCGCAACGGCATTCATCACACCATACGGCCCATTCTGCTTCAACACAATGCCCTTCAGGCTCAAAAACGCCGGCGCAACATATCAGCGCATGATTCAGACATGTCTGGCAAACCAGATCGGCAAAACAGTGGAAGCATACGTGGATGACATGGTCGTTAAAACCAAGCATGTCGAAACTCTAGTAGACGACTTGAGGCTCACATTCGACAACCTCCGAACATATGACATCAAGCTCAATCCGGAAAAATGTGTTAGACCCTGCAACCAATCAATTCCCTCCCCTGCCCTGCACTTCACTCTCAATCGTAGAGCAACTTTCGCTGCTTGGCCCTGTGCTGCGTAGAGTGTGTGCACACATGATTTCTGTGTACATATCTACGCTTCTTGTGCACTCAAAAGGCCACCCCTTCGCCTCGCTTTTGGCCTCGTCTCACACCAGCCCCGTGAGAAGCTCCACCACCCCTTTTATGAACAACTTTTTTCCTACTTACAATTGGCACATGTACCATAGTGATACACAATCCTCTTTGGAGAAAATCAAGAGATAAGAGAAGGATGTTCCACCGAGCTCTCTCAGAGCTCAGGCACTCTCGGCCGTTGGATCAGTTCGCTTGATGGAATTCAGGCTGTCAGATCGAGCCGCTGGATGACCTCGTCCGTCGGATCAAAGAAAAGTTACTGCTGAAATGAATAGTTACCCCGTTTCGTGCCACCGCCTGTAAAATTGGGTGGCCGCCGAGGGCATTTTTGTCATTTCACTCGCAGGGGGTATAAATCACATTGGCTCCTCTGGAGATGACCTAGCCGCCGCCTCCTCCCGCACTCGCGCCCCCTCCACTCTTCCCAGCCAAGGCTCCCCACACTCTTCCTCTCGCCCCCGTGCCGCCATCTCTGCCTCCTCCCCCCTCCGGCCGCCACCTCTGGCTCCTCCCCTCTCGCCGCTCGTCCTCCTCCTCCCGCTTCTCATCCCCGTCGCGCCTCCCTCCTCCTCCCCACGGAATCGCAGGCGGCCCTCCCTTGTGCTAGCCGCTCTCGGTGATTGTTGAGGATATCACTACTGGGCGTAAACCGGCCTATCTGGGCCGGGTTAACTTCTTTAGTAGTTAACTATGTTGAAACCCAAGAAGGCAGATGACGGCTCAAGGCCCATAGTTGGTTTAAGGCCTGTAGCCGTAAACCGGCGTTGGTATGTAACTTGTATTGTAAGTTAGGAATAAGTAGAGACCAAACCGGACACATCTATGAGCCGGTATTGGGAATCTGTGAACCGACGGGCGTCACCCATGTATATAAGGGGACGACCCTGGCGGCGGTTCAGACAACAGACAACAACTCGAGACATAGGCGAAGCTTGTTTGCTCCCTAGTCATCGAAACCCCATCAATCCCATCACAACTAGACGTAGGCTTTTACCTTCATCGAAGGGGCCGAACTAGTATAAACTCTCTTGCGTCCCTGTGTCCGCTTTAACCCCTTCAAGCTAACCGTCGCGATGGCTCCACGACTAAGTCCTTTCTCTAGGACATCTGTCCGTGACAAAACCATGACAGCTGGCGCCCACCGTGGGGCTATCGCACGATGGTTTCAAGTTCTTGGAGGGCCGCTTTGAAGGACTCGAGGGCTATGCTGTGGGCCGATGACTAAGAGTTGTCGCGCAAGCTCTACATCGATGATACAGGCTGGGGCCCGAGGCCGGCTCAGTTGAGTACGGGTACCGGGTCCCCTTTGGTGGCATACACATTTTCATCGGCAAGATCGGTGAACCGGGCCCTGAGCCGGACATCTGCACCGACCTCGTCGAAACGGCTCAGCGTGCACGGTCCGCCCGGGTCAAACCGGCCGTGAAGCGTGCCTTCGTGGGAGTCATCCATGGAGGAAGTTATGAGGATGGATCGGAATCTCGCGGCGAGGCCGTTGTTTATTCCGGCGACAAGTCATCAACCGGAGAAACCGAATCTCTATATCAGCTACAAGATGGCCGGATTGGGGGCTGTTCCGATGGCGACAGTATTCCGGACCCCTCTGATCTACCCAACCGAGTTGGAATATTCATGGCCGGCACACAAGCAGCGCTTCATTCTTCGACCGCTGCGCCAATAACCTCCGGTTCAGCAGCGGCGACAGCTGCCGGGGCAGGAAGCTCTGCACGCACGCCGTCTCAAGTTCTATCAGATCTATTTGATGCATTGGCTGCGCTTATGGCAGAAGCTAATCCGGCGGATCAAGAAGTCCATAACGCGGAGATTGCAAAGGTGAAGGAATAGATCACCCAGGCCAAGGCGGACCTGGTAGTTGAGAATGCCAGGATGACCACAGAGCGGGCCGCTTTAGACGCACAAGCCTACAGGCTCATGTTGGACCAGAACGCGTTGCATGAAGTCATGAAGGGGAAGTACCGATCCCGTTTGCCTTTGTTTTTCGAGGCCAGAGACCTTTTCAACACCCCAGGAGCAGGAACCAGCAATCCGCTGGAGGGAAACCAGCCGGAAGCTCCGGGGACCGGTGCGCCGGTTCAGCCCCGTCTGATGAATCCGCCTCGTCAAAACACTGTTATACCTCAGGCTGTTTCAACACCTCCGGGTCACTACTCCAACCCAATGGACAATCTCGTTGCCGCTGCTGCACGGCTGGAGGCCATTCCAATCGAAGGTGACTCGCCGTAGGCAGTAGAGACACGACGGGTCAAGGAGCTTCTTAGGACAGCTTTGGTCCAACAGGAAGCGTACTCCTACAGCCGTGACCGGATCCACTCAACCCCTCGGACCAAGCCGGAGCTATAGCAGGCGTATGGATGAACCAGCAGTATCAAGTAATGAACGACGTGGAGCACCCCGCGGCAACAACCCGGCGGGTGGTGCTGATAACGCTCAGGAAGTGGTGGACCGGGCCCGAGCGCGCAGGGAGGCCGAGTTAGCTGCACAGTATCAGGCTCGACAGCTTACGCTGGTTCGTCCAACTATTTTGATCAAACCCGGTGTTTCTTCTAGCTCTTTGGGGGTGCCTTGCCTTGTCCCGCTTTACGCAATGTGCGCCTGCCCAAGGATTTCAAGGGCCCGCGCAAGGTACCAAATTACACGGCGGATCAACCCCCAGAGACATGGGTGGAGAGCTATGAGATGGCCATGGAGATGCTTGATGTGGATGATGCGGCATGTGCGAAGTACTTCACCATGATGCTTGAAGGAATGGCCCGCACTTGGTTAAAAATCTTACCGGCCAATTCTATCAGTTCATGGGCCCAATTACGAGACCGGTTTATCAGCAATTTCAAGGATACATGTAAGAAGCCCATGTCGATAGTAGACTTAGCTGCCTGTGTCCAGGAGGAAGGAGAATCGACGACTCATTGGGTGGGCCGAGTCTCACAAGTGTTGCATTCATCAGACCGCATCAACGCTGACACCGCAGTCTTAACCCTAGAAGGCAACTACCGGTTTGGGCCCCTAAAGCTGAAGTTGGGACGGATGAAGCGCCATTGCACTGACATGGGGACCCTCATGGTTGCTTTGGTAAAGTATGTTGATTCTGATAGCACCAAGGATCCCGAATCTGATGATGACAAGGTAGGGAAGGGAAAGAGGAACAGCAACTCCAAAGGTCAGCAGCATCACTTGGCAGGCAATGGTGGTGGAGGCAAGCGTAAAGCGGATGGTAACATGGACTTTGTGGCTAACACCAACGCGCAGGACAAGGGCCAGCGACGCAGGGGTAAACCGCAAAATCGCAATGGAGCACCCAACCCTAACCCAGACCGCCTAAATTATCTACTGAGCCAGCCGTGTCCAAGACATGGAACGAAGGAGGTGCCAGAAAACCACCTTTGGAAGGATTGCTTCATTATGCAGGAGTTCAAGAATTCTAATGCTTTCCGGTATGATCACGGCTCCGGCGGTGGCTCGGGATCCGGGCCGGGTTACGGTGGAGGAAATTCCGGTTCATGATTTAATGGTAATCCGGGCGGACATAATAATCAAAATAATCAGAACAACCAGGGTGGTTACAACCAACAGCAGCAACAGTCAGGTTACCAGAGCAACCCAAACCAGTTGAATAGTGGGCGGTACCATGTCTTCACCACTAGCTTGGACAAGCGAGACCGGAAGGTTCAGAGGTGGGCAGTCAACTCTGTTGAACCGGCCGTGCCCCGTTATCTACGCTGGTCTGAACAGCCAATCATATGGAGCAGAGAGGATCACCCTCCCCAGGTTGATAATCCGGGTCAGTTGGCTCTGGTGGTGGCGCCTCAGGTGGGAGGTTACAAGTTCACCAAGGTGCTCATGGATGGAGGGAGTAGCATTAATATCTTGTACTATGAGACCTTCCATCGTATGGGACTAACAGATAAAAATCTCAAACCGTCTAATATGGTGTTCCACGGTGTGGTACCTGGCAAGTCAGCATATCCTGTTGGTAATATAGCTCTGGAAGTGGTCTTTGGAGATGATCATGATTCCAGGTCGGGACATCTTTGCATGGAAGCCCTCTGACATGCCAGGTGTACCGAGGCAACTCGCTGAGCACACCCTTAATGTGGATCCTAAATACAAACCGGTGAAACAGTTCCTCCGCCGGTTTAACGAAGAAACACGCAAGGAAATTAGAGAAGAGGTAGCCAGGCTCTTAGCAGCTGGCTTTATTGTTGAAGTTTTTCACCCTGAGTGGCTTGCCAATCCGGTGCTAGTCCTTAAGAAAAACGGCACCTGGCGCATGTGTGTGGATTACACAGATCTTAATAAGGCTTGTCCAGCAGATCCTTTTGCCCTCCCCCGTATTGATCAAATTATTGATGCTATGGCGGGTTGCGAGCGTTTAAGTTTTTTGGATGCATATTCTGGCTATCATCAGATCAAAATGGCAGTTAAGGACCAGGAGAAGACGGCATTCATAACTCCCTTTGGAGCCTTCTGCTATGTATCTATGCCCTTTGGGCTCAAGAGTGCCCAGGCAACTTATCAACGGTGTGTACAAAATTGTCTTCACAAGCAAATTGGCCGTAATATACATGCTTACGTGGATGATATCGTGGTTAAGTCCAGGGAGAAGGAGACTTTGGTTGACGACTTGAAGGAAACCTTTGATAACCTGAGGACGTACAAGATGATGCTTAATCCGACCAAGTGTGTCTTTGGTGTACCGGCAGGCAAGTTATTGGGTTTTCTGGTGTCCAACAGGGGAATTGAGGCTAATCCGGAGAAGATCACAGCCATCACCTCCCTGGCTAAACCGAAGTGTATCAATGATTTTCAACGCCTGGCAGGCCGGATTGCCGCGTTGAGCCGGTTTATCAGCCGCCTTGGTGAGAAGGCAATCCCTTTGTATCAGATGTTGAAGAAGACGGATCAGTTCGTCTGGAATTCCGCTGCTGATGAAGCATTTGAGGACTTAAAGCGGCAATTGGCCAATCTGCATGTGCTCGCCGCTCCCGTTGACAAGGAGCCGTTACTGCTATATGTTGCTGCTAATGCTCGTGCGGTCAGCGTGGCTATTGTGGTGGAGCGAAAGGAGGCAGGTAAGGAGCATCCGGTTCAACGTCCGGTCTATTATATCAGCGAGGTACTCATTGAGTCAAAGCAAAGGTATCCGCATTGGCAGAAGCTGGTGTACGGAGTTTTTATGGCAAGCCGGAATCTTAAGCAATACTTCCAAGGGCACCCAATTACGGTGGTCAGTTCTGCTCCTTTGGGGGATATCATCCAGAACCGGGAAGCGACTGGCCAGATTGCCAAGTGGGCTATAGATCTTGGGCTGCACGGATTGAAGTATGTGCCTCGGACGGCGGTTAAGTCTCAAGCACTTGTTGATTTCATCAATGATTGGACGGAAATGCAAGCACCTAAAGAAAAGCCGGATCACACGTATTGGACCATCCATTTTGACGGATCCAGGCAATTGGAAGGCTCGGGGGCTGGAGTCGTATTAACTTCCCCACGAGGTGATAAGTTTTGTTACGTTCTCCGTTTAATGTTCCCTTGTACTAACAATGCAGCTGAGTATGAAGCCTTGCTCCATGGTCTCCGGATGACTAAGCAGATGAACCTAAGTCGAGTTAAGTGCTTCGATGACTCGGACCTCGTGGCTCAACAAGTATCTGGCACTTGGGACTCCAAGGACCCACTCATGGCAGCATATCGTCGTGAGGTGGATATTGTTGCAGGTCACTTTAAAGGCTATCAGGTGGACCACGTGGACCGACGGAAGAATGAAGCGGCGGACGCTTTAAGCCGGCTGGGCTCTCAGCGCAAACCGGTCCCACCCAATGTTTTTCTAGATGTGCTGCACAACCCGTCGGTCAAGCTCCATGGTGAAGCGGATTTGGCTATTCCTGATCTGGAGGCTCAATTGGTGGCAGCTCTTCATGTCATTCTGGATTGGACGCTTCCTTACCTGGCGTACATGAACCGGGGCAAGTTACCAGAGGATGAGATTCTGGCCCGACAGATAATCCGGCGGTCCAAGTCCATGACGATTGTCAATGGCGAGTTGCATCATTGCAGTGTATCAGGGGCATTTCAACGCGGTGTGTCTCCTGAAGAAGGCTGTGAAATTTTGCGTGAGATCCACGAAGGAGATTGTGGTCACCACGCCGGTTCAAAATCTTTGGTAGCTAAAGCGTTTCGCCATGGCTTCTATTGGTTAACGGCTCATGCTGATGCGGAGGATCTGGTCAGACGATGTGACGGTTGCCAAAAGTTTTCAAGACGTGCTCATGTGCCGGCTCAAAATTGAGAATGATTCCAATTACTTGGCCGTTTGCGACTTGGGGGCTGGATATGGTTGGGCCTTTCAAAAGGTCCAAAGATAAGAAGACCCACCTCCTGGTGGCGGTTGACAAGTTTACAAAGTGGGTGGAGGCAGAACCTGTTAGCAAGTGTGATGCGGCCATGGCGGTTCAGTTCATCAAAAGAGTGATTTTCCGGTTTGGCTTTCCACATAGTATCATCACAGATAATGGTACCAATTTATCCAAGGGTGCCATGAAGGAGTTCTGCGAACGGGAGCACATCTGGCTTGACGTTTCATCAGTGGCACACCCACAGTCCAATGGTCAAGCAGAAAGGGCTAATCAAGAGATCTTGAAAGGCATCAAGCCCCGGCTTATGGTTCCTTTGCAGAGAACACCGGGTTGTTGGGTAGAAGAATTACCATCTGTATTATGGAGCATCAATACTACACCCAACAGATCAACAGGATACACACCGTTCTTCATGGTTTACGAAGCGGAGGCGGTTCTCCCCAGTGATATCCTCATGACTCACCTCGTGTGGTGGCTTATGTTGAAGCGGACAATGAGACAGCACGGCAAGACGCTTTGGACCTGTTGGATGAAGAACGTGACATAGCAGCCGCCCGCTCGGCGATTTACCAACAGGATCTTCGTCGTTATCACAGTCGCCGAGTCAGAACCAGAACCTTTCAGGAAGGAGATTTGGTGCTTCGGCTCATCCAAGATCACACTGATATGCATAAGCTATCCCCACCTTGGGAGGGACCTTTCGTGGTCAGCAAGAATCTGCACAACGGGTCATACTATCTGATCGATATTCGAGAGCATAAAGACTCACGTACATCAGAGGAGGAGACCAACAGGCCGTGGAACATAGCTCATCTTCGGCCTTACTATACCTGAGCCATTGGCTCTACTTATGTACATATTATGACGATGTATATATTATGATTAAATATAATAAACCGGAACCTCAGCTAAAGCGGGGTATCTGTTCTTTTACATCATGTGTGGTTACACGGAGTTGTTCTAAAGCGGCCTCCGGTTTACCCCTTGAGTTAGCTTTTCAAAAGCATCATGTTATATCACTTGGGGGCTTGGTCGTGTCCGAACCAATGCAACACCTCTTGATAGGCGAGAGCCACCAGATCACTTGGGGACTTGGTCACGTCTGAACCAGTCACGCCTCTTGATCAGCCTAAGGCCACATAATCACTTGGGGGCTTGGTCGAACCCGAACCATTGCCACGCCTCTTGATCGGCATAAATGCCACAGTTTCATTTGGGGACCTGGCTGACTTGAACCATAGCTACACCTATCAGGAGCTTGGTCATGTCCGACCATGGTAACGCAACCTGATCGGCTCAAATAAGCCTCTTTTTGCAAATGGTTTTATCATTGCCTTTGCTTCACAATTTTCTTTGATAGATATTTCTTTCTTTTTGTTGCGTTTTTTAAACCAACAAAATTTTAAAACCAGTTCACACTGTCAATTGAAGGAACACGGTTCATTTTTTAATCCGGAGACTATTTGCCCGGTTTGATTTTTTTTAACATCCTATTACGGAGTAACACGGTGTTTTATAACCCGGCATGGTTTACATGGTAAACCAGCATTATATATATACAGGAGCTGCTATCTCCTCCAACAGTGTGGGTTTATGAAACCTCCGCTTCAAGATTGGCTAAGCCAACTTCATGCCCAACGATGGCAGGTATTATGTATCTCAAAGATTTGATCACATGCTTAAATTTCAGATATATTGATTTTATATATGCAGACATCATACTCCGCCTGACGGTACAACCGCGGTGGCACTTTAAGATTTTTATGTTGCAGAAAATACTTTGGAAAGTTCATCACCCAAAGAAAGCACAAGTTGAAGTGGTTATGCACAAAGGCATATTAAGATCAAGAGTATCAGCTAGCCTATTACAAGGCAACACGGTGCCCAAAACAAGATCATTGTTTTTCAAAGGAGAAGCAGTTTAAACCGGCTGCTGGTTCAAGCTTGGTCACCAGCCTGGCCTGATGGTTGTGGGTCATCCCGCGCCGCTTCAACTTCAGTTTCTCTACCTAGCGGCTGGAAATCAACAGTTGTCTAGTCGATTCCCATTAATGCTTGAAAGACAGCTTCATCATGGATTAGCAACGACGGTTCAATATCGGGAGCGTAAGTATGCTTACGGATTGGAGGGATAAGATTTTCCGCTTCATGAATTGGTGCAGCTACTCGCTTGTTTTGATTGTCATATTGGGCTTGATAATGGGACAAGTCTGCTTCTTCAGCCAATTGACAAGCTAGCAGACGCACCTCCCGGTTTATTGCTCGCAGATCCGCTTCACTAAACTCTGACCCGTCTTCCTTCAAGCTGGGATAGCCCTAAGCCGCTTCAATAGGATCAAAATCCGGCACCCAAGCTTTTGCCCGGATTAAGGCATTGATCGCACCGGTTCGAGCAGCAGATTTCTTCAGCTCTTCAACCCGGGCAGGAAACACCGACAGTTTCTGCAGAGTGTCCTGAATCAAAGTGGGCACCGGCTTGTTGTGGGATGCAGTACAGATGATCCGCTGTGCACCAGTGTACAGTTGTTCGATCAACGTATAGGCGGCTTTCAATTTCTTCCGCACATCTGACCCCAAATGACCAATGTGTGTCCCTAAAATATCACAAAGGGTTAACAAACCGGCAGCTCTGTAAGACGGCAGAATCAATTCAGAAATCAAACCGGCTTACGAAAGATAGCAGCGGTCATGGCATGCACGTGCCGCTTTATGCTGGTCAGTTCATCCACCACTGGTTTTAGTGCAGCCTCGGCGTCTTCTGCTTGTTTGGTTAAAGCGGATTTTTCAGTAGCCCAATCCGCCCGCTCCTTCTTGAAATCCTTCTTAAGTTGTTCCATGACGCTTAAGGCGCCGGTCAACTCCTCTTTTGCATTTGAGGTTTCAGTCTGTTGGGACTTCAGATTTTCTTGGAGATCGGCGATTTGGGTCTCTTTTGTCTTCAGCTCAGCCTGCATCCAGACAGTTATATGATTCAGCAAGCAGTGCAAGAATTGAAGCACCAACCACATAACAAGTTATGCACTTGGCGCTTGGGGGCTAATGCCTATTTGATCTTCATATTTCACTTGATTATAAAGTCCCAAGCTCAATACACACTGGTAGAAAAAGGGCCTGTTGTCCCGGTTCGTAAGGGCCTTTAGTCCCGGTTCCTGAACCGGGACTAAAGTGTCGGTACTAATGCCCTGTCCCTTTAGTCCCAGTTCAATCCAGAACCGGGACTGATGGGCCTCCACGTGGCCTGTGCGCGGAGCCTAGGCAGGAGACCCTTTGGTCCCGGTTGGTGGCACCAACCGGGACCAATAGGCATCCACGCGTCAGCATTTCTGTGGCTAGGGTTTTTGTTTTTGTTTGAAGGGGGGGGGTTTGGGGGTTTTGGGGGGTTAATTTAGGTGTTTCATATATTGTGTTAGCTAGCTATAATTAATAAAGAGAAGTGTCCTCTCTTATGTCCGTGCTTGGTCGACGCTACGTACTATACATACGTATAGAGAGGACTAGACACGCTAGCTAGCTAGTAAGCAAACGAAGGAAACAGAAGATCGTCATGAACATATATGCATACAGAGAGAAGTGATATCGACCACCTCTCCTTCTCCGAGAGATTGGTCGAACAACAAGTTCTCGTATATCTATCCGACACTACCGACTACATATATACAATAATTATCTCTTACAAATATAATCATACGGACTCATGGTCCACATAGTATTCTCCGTCTTCAGCGATCATGTGTCAAGAAAGAATGCCGCCAATTCCTCTTGAATTGCTCGCATGCGAGCTGGTGCTAGGAGTTCATCCCGCTTCCGAAACATCTAATTTGAAGAAGGGGGTCAATACATATATATATGAATGAATGAAACTCAATACAAATGATGGTAATAAAATAAAATTGTGAATGTTGTTATTTACGTACATCATATTGTTCGTCAGAGTACCCGCCCCGCTCACAGGTCGTGTGGCGGATGGACTCGCAGACGTAGTATCCACAGAAATCATTCCCTTGTTCCTGCCACAACCACTTTACAAGAAATAGAGGTCAATCAAACTGATAAGCAAGAATGCTAAATGGTATTGATGAAACTAGCGCTTGAATCACTAGGAGATGCGCGGAACATGCTACTATAGTACTTACTTTCAGGTGTCTAAATTCCAGCTCCTTCAGCAGTCCCGGAACTTTTCTGGTGAATTTTCTCCAAACCCTGCCGGACAAAGAAAACAATTACTTGATATCAGGAAATGAACAAAGTTGCTGATATGGTGGATAATGATCGATTTAACTTACTTCTTGAGGATTTCAGTCATGTCCGCATACTCCTGGGGATCTTTTTGTTTCGAGTCCAAGACGGTTACTACTCCCTGCTCAAGCCTAATCTCTAGGAGAATATAGTGGAAACTGCACACGCATGCATAACTCATCAATTACATTACTATAACCTGGACTAATATATAAGGGAAACCGAATATGCACAAGATAGTAACACTCACTTGAAGTTGTAAGGAAAGAGTATTATATCTTTGTTTTCATTTTTTTTGAATGATCGTAGCAAGTTGGCCTCGGTATCTCCGGGACGATGTTCAACCTCAGTTGCATCTATGAGATATGTGTTAACGAACCCAATATCACCGATTTGTCTTTTCTTCAATTCGGCGATCTTCATTCTGCATAATATAGTGAGGATAATTATAAATACATGCAATGAAAGAGATGAGCTATATAGAGAGACTTAATGACAGAAGTAGTAGTACTTACAAACAGTAGCAGGTGATCGTTGTTTTATCGAGGGCCAATTGATTGAAAAACTGATAGAACTCCTCAAATGGAATAGGCAACAGTTCAATTCCAACGAGGTCATGCTCCGGTTTAACTCTCGCATACAAAGTACTCCTCCCCCCAGACTCTCTGCAGATTTTCAAGTACCAATCATGTAATCTTTGCATCATCGTTGTTAAAGATTTTTCATCTTTGACGAGAGGCTTCCCGTACTCATATCTGTGTATCTGCACCTCCATGGGATCATAATGTACATCGTCGGGCAGGTAATCGTCAACATTGCCATAACCGGGCACCATCCTCGGATCGACGATGTCGCTAGGCACCTTGAGGGGGGGGGGACGATTGCTTCGCTTGTTCGGCGAGCTGGGCAATTTGTTTCCCAGTTGCTCGTCGTTCTTTCAGCCTTTGATCACTGACTGTACTTCCCGACCGCTCCGCTTCGGCCCATGTCTTTGCAATAATGCGCTCATAGTTGCCTTTCGGCGGAGACTTCGGTGGTTTTGCCAGGGCATCCAGAGTGCGCTTCACTTTCACCGGATCTACCTTCTCCTCCGGAGGTGGATGTCTCTTTGCTCTCAACCCTTGAAACCAGTCATCCACTTCGGTTCGTGCGATCTTCGCGTTCTCCTCCGGGGTCCTCTCGTATGGTAACTTCTGTGGACTCTTCAGAGAAGGAACGAATCTGTATGTCCTCCCGCCTCTGGTTGTACTGCTAGACGCCGGCCGAGCAGACGAAGCGGTTGTCTTCTTTACTTGCTTACGAGGCGGAGGAGAAGGACTACGACGCGCCAGAGCAGCTACTGGAGCGGCGGCGGGTCTCTTTCGCCCTTGCTGATGAGGCGGAGAAGGAGGAGGCTGGCTGCTCGGGCGTGCCGGCGCAGGCGGAGTGCCGCCACGCGCCGGAGAAGGAGCCGGCCGAGGGCCCTGATCGTCACTCACCGGAGGAGGAGGCGGTGGAGGAGGCGGAGTGCCCTGACTCACCGGAGGAGGAGGAGGAGGCGGGGGCGTCCAGTTCGGAAGGTTGATGAGCTCCTTCCGCCATAGGCATGGAGTCTTCAGAGCAGACCCCAGCCGAGTCTCCCCTTCACCGGTAGGGTGGTCAAGCTGGAGGTCCTCAAATCCCTCCGTTATTTCATCCACCATCACCCTAGCATATCCTTATGGAATCGGCCGGCAGTGAAAAGTTGCGCCGGGTTCAGTAGGATAAACAAAGCCAACAGCCGCCTTGACCTTCAAATTCATCCATTGCGTCATAAGGTGGCAATTTTGAGACTCCGTGATAGCATCCACGGGATAGCTGGCAAGAGCCATCAAGGTATGCTCCGGCTGAAGCAGCTCGGTGGAAGCCACGCTGCTTCTACGCTGAGATGGCGGGGTAGCTTCGGGGGAAGCTTCGGCAGTACGTTTGCTGTGATTTGCTTCTCGTTCCTCTATCGCGTCTACCCTTGCTTGCAGCGCCTGCATTTGGGTCTGCTGCACTTTTTTCCTCCTCTCATGGGATTTGTAACCGCCTGCGTCCGGAAACCCAACCTTCCACGGAATGGAGCCTGGCGTGCCTCGTGTCCGTCTAGGGTGCTTAGGATTCCCGAGGGCCATTGTGAGCTCGTCGTTCTCTCTGTCTGGAAAGAACTTCCCTTGCTGCGCTGCTTCGATATACTGCTTAAGCTTCCTGACTGGTATGTCCATTTGATCGTTCGTCCAAATGCACTTCCCTGTTACAGGGTCCAAGGTTCCGCCAGCCCCGAAGAACCAAGTCCGGCAACGGTCTGGCCAGCTAATTGTCTCTGGTTCGATCCCTTTATCAACCAGATCATTCTCAGTCTTGGCCCACTTAGGCCGGGCTACGAGGTAGCCACCTGACCCCGTGCGATGGTGAAGCATCTTCTTCGCAGCATTTTGCTTGTTTGTCGCCGACATCTTCTTACTCTTTTCCGATGTCTTGTGGGCCACAAATGCGGGGCAGTGATCTCTGATCTTCTCATATCTGCCCTTGAATTCTGGTGTCTCATTATTTTTGACAAACTTATTCAGCTCTTTCTTCCACCTCCTGAATAGTTTTGCCATCCTCTTAAGAGCAAAAGACATGATTAATTGCTCTTTAACTGGGTTCTCTGGATTATCCTCTGGCGGTAGGGTGAAATTTGACTTCAGCTCAGTCCAAAGATCATTTTTCTGCATATCATTGACATAAGACACCTCAGGGTCTTCTGTAGCCGGCTTAAACCATTGCTGGATGCTTATCGGGATCTTGTCCCTAACCAGAACCCCGCACTGAGCAACAAATGTGCTCTTTGTCCGGAGGGGTTCAATCGGTTGGCCGTCGGGCACGATTGCTATGATCTCAAACTTTTCATCCGAGCTCAACTTTTTCTTCGGGCCTCGGCTCTTTACCAAAGTTGTGCTCGATCCGAAGGGCTAGAAAAAAGAACAAAGACTTAATTAATATGTTTACATACCAAAACAATGAATGCATCAATCAGCTAGTCAGCACAGGCTTAACTAATATATATACCTGGCCGGACTCGGTTCGGTCACCGGAGCCGTCATCACGGTCTCCTTGCACCAGCATTGGGTCACCGGAGCCGTCCTCATGTTCTTATTCTTGCACCGGCATTAGGTCACCGTAGCCAGCTTCTTCACCCTCTCCTTCCAGACCATCGGTGTCGTTGAGAAACAACGAGACGGCATCACTTCCTTTTGTGATTATGTCCCTCAACAACGCTTCTTTTGCTTCGTCTCGGGCGGTGTCCATAGTTTCTACAAATATTTACAACATGGCAATTATTATTCAAACATGACAGATGGATATATTAGTGCCAAACGTAGAACTAGCTACCTAATCATAGTAAGGAATCATATATATTAATTAGTGGCCTTTGACGCTGCTTCTCTAGGGTTTGGGGTGGCCTCGACGCTGCTTCTCTAGGGTTTGGGGTGGCCTCGACAACGCTTCAAGGATAAAAAAAGAAGAGGAAGAAGAAAAAAAAGAGGAGAAGAAAGAATAGAGGAGTAAAAAAAGAGGAGAAGAAAGAATAGAGGAGTAAGAACTCCTCTATTCTTTCTTCTCCTCTTTTTTTCTTCTTCTTCCTCTTTTTTTATCGGGAACGAGGGTCGTCGAGGGTCGCCGAGCGGTAGAGGAAACCCTAAATAGCAAGTATCGTGGGGTGTGAGATACATGTGCCGTCGGTGGCGACACTACATCCACGTCCCACAAGTGACGCGGGTCGACGCCCGCGTCACTTGTGGACGTGGATGTACGTGCCGACACCGACGACCACATGTATCTCACCACCGATACTTTGCTATTTAGGGTATATCGACCCCCCCCTCGTGTTGAAGTTATCGGAGGTGGTATATATATCGACCCCCCCTCGTGTTGAAGTTATCGGGAGGGGGTATATCGACCCCCGATCGTGTTGAAGTTATCGGGAGGGGTATATCTACGACGACAGATCCTGATAAAAGACATAAGAATATGAAGAAGAAATAAAAAGAGGAGAAGAAGAAAAGAATAGAGGAGAAAATCGAAGAAAAAAAAAGAAGGAAAAAAAGAGGAGAAGAAGAAAGGAATAGAGGAGAAGAAGAAAAAATAGAATTTCTAATTTTTCTTCTTCTCCTCTTTCCTCTTACTTCTCCTCTTCCTTTTCTCCTCTCCTCTTCTTCCTCTCCTTTTCTTCTCCTTCTTTTTCCTCTTCTTATTTTCCTTTTCCTCTCCTAAATATATAAAACTTTTCTAGAAATGAAACTAACCTAAAATGTACTAAATCAGAGAACATATATAGATAATCCTTTTCTAAATATTTAAATCTAACTTTTGCATATATGAACATATATACACAGAGAACATACAAACATATATACATTTTTATAAAAAAGAAAAATACAAAATACAAACATATATATGAAAAAAAATCTGAAAAGAAGCAATATACACAATATATATACTGACATATATACATAATATACACAAAGAAGCAATATACACAATATACACAAGCATATAATATATGAAAAAAAACAGGGGGGGGCGACCAACGGAGGGGCAGGGCGACGGATGGGCGGGCGGGCGGGGCGGGGGGACGGCGACGGGCGGGGCAGGGCGACGACGACGGGCGGGCCGGGGCGCGCGACGCGCGTCGGGCAGGGGGGCGAGTGGCGTCAGGCGAGGGCACGGCGACGGCGAGCGGCGACGGGCGGCACTGCAGGGGCGGCGGACGGCGTCGGGGCAGCCTGGCGGCGTCGTCGGGGGCAAATGGTCGATGAGAAACTGAAATTTTCACAAGTCCTGGTTATATACCAAGAGCATTGGTCCCGGTTCGTGGCACCAACCGGGACCAATGCCACCTTTAGTCCTGGTTGGTGCCACCAACCGAGACCAAAGGCCTCTTTTCAGCAGCCAAAGGGCGGGAAGCGGCGGCCTTTGGTCCCGGTTGGTGGCACTAGGGGTGGAAAGTGGTAGCGGATAATCCGAAATATCCGATATTCGTATTCGAGAAAATGCCTATTCGTATCCGAAACATCCGCATCCGAACCAAAATGGAAATGGAAATTGTCCGTATCCGAATTTATTAAACAAATACAAAATAAAATATGGTAGGAGATTTTGACACAAATATGGATATGGAAGTGGATATATCCGTATCCGAATAAGATTATGGGAGGTATAAAATTCTAGGCCCAATATTCCAATTATCCAAATAAAAGCCAAATAAGTGGTCAAATTTTACTCTTTATATGATTAAACTTATAAATTATTATGCATTACAATAGTATTTATTCATAAACCTATTTATCATTGACTTATTGTATGTCACAAGTTGATTATTTTAGTACATAGCTATCGACTAATTTACTTAAGCAACATGTTGATATATTCGTATCCGTTCCAAATCAAGAAAATATCCGATACGTATCCGTATTCGAATAATATCCGAGCCGCATCCGTATCCGAGAACATCCGTATTCGGATTCGTATTCGTTTTGAAAATATGAAAATGGAAGTGGTAAGAGCACTATCCGATCCGCATCCGATCCGTTTCCACCCCTAGCCCCCGGACTAGGGGCGCATTGGTCACATTTTGTGCCATGAACTGTGACCAATGCCCCCTTTAGTCCCGGTTGGTGCCATCAACCGGGACCAAAGACCTGCGCCTGCCAAAGCCGCGGTGCGGTGGGAGGTTTAGTCCCACCTCGCTAGCTGAGGAGCGGTCGCACCTGTTTATAAGCGCTGCCCCGCCATCTCCATCGAACTCCTCATAACTGCAGGCCTCTGGGCCTAATCTCACACCTCTATGCCTGTGGGCCTGCTGGGCCTTCTGCGGGCCTGAATCCTGGCACATGGATGGGCTTCTAAGTCGTATTCAGGCGTGGTGGCCCAGTAGGTGGCATTATTTTTTACTATTTTGTTTTTCATTTTCTACTTAAACTAAATACTTATAGTTTTTTAGTGATTTTTTCTTTTGTTCAAAAAAATTATAAACTTTCTGTAAGTTCCATTAGTTTTAAAATTAAAATAGTTTAAATTTGAATTTTTTAAAATTAGTGTGAATCACTAGTTTATGAATAACTTTACTATAAAAATTGATTTTTGAGTCATTCTTTTTCCTGCTATTTAATATTATTGTGTTTTATCATTACTATTTATTTTCTTTTGTTTTTTGCTTTATTTTTTAATTCTTTTTTTCTTTTAGTTTTAGAAAAATTATAAACTTTCTGTTAGTGCCATTAGTTTTCAAATTTGAAAACATTTTTAGTTTTTTGTTTTCTTTGTTGCTTTATTTATTTTATTTTGTTTCTACTTACAACAAAATACTTATTGTTGCTATTTTTATTTTTTTTTAGTTTTTTGTTTTGTTTTCTATATTATTTATTTTCTTTTGTTTTTTGCTTTATTTTTTAATTCTTTTTGCTTTTAGGTCAGCAAAATTATAAACTTTCTATTAGTGCCATTAGTTTTAGAAAAATTATAAACTTTCTGTTAGTGCCATTAGTTTTCAAATTTGAATAGTTAAAATTTGAATTCTTTGAAATTTGTGTGAATCACAAGTTTGTGATTAACTTTACTAAAAAATGAACATAGATGCACCTATAGAGAAAATTCGACCTAAATTCATAGTTTTCAAATGAACTCTGAAAAAGTTGGCAGTAGCATGTTCGTGTGTTACAAAGTTGCGGGAGAAAGTCTTCACTTTTTCTTCACTTGTGTCATTTGCTTATTGCGCCGTAACCATGGATAATCTTCATTGTTTATCAGGATGCTTGGGTCAGCCTTGACATTGAAGGGAGGAATTTCATGAAACTTTTCATAATCTTCAGACATGTCTGTCTTGCCGTCCACTCCCAGGATGTCCCTTTTTCCTGAAAGAACTATGTGGCGCTTTGGCTCATCGTATGATGTATTCGCTTCCTTATCTTTTCTTTTTCTCGGTTTGGTAGACATGTCCTTCACATAGATAACCTGTGCCACATCATTGGCTAGGACGAACGGTTCGTCAGTGTACCCAAGATTTTTCAGATCCACTGTTGTCATTCCGTACTATGGGTCTACCTGTACCCCGCCGCCTAACAGATTGACCCATTTGCACTTAAACAAAGGGACCTTAAAATCAGGTCCGTAGTCAAGTTCCCATATGTCCACTATGTAACCATAATATGTATCCTTTCCGCTCTCGGTTGCTGCATCAAAGCGGACACCGCTGTTTTGGTTGGTGCTCTTTTGATCTTGGGCGATCGTGTAAAATGTATTCCCATTTATCTCGTATCCTTTGTAAGTCAATACAGTCAAAGATGGTCCCCTGGACAACAAGTACAACTCATCACAAATAGTGTTGTCACCTCTGAGACGTGTTTCCAACCAACTGCTGAAAGTCCTGATGTGTTCACATGTAATCCAGTCGTCGCACTGCTCCGGGTGTTTGGAGCGCAGACTGTTCTTGTGTTCATCGACATACGGGGTCACCAAGTAGAGTTCTGTAGAACTGTGTAGTGTGCTTGAGACCAAGAATATCCGTCCCTGCATATTATTGAGTCTCTTCCAAGAGTGCCTTTTCCAGTCAGTCTCCCCTCATACCGTGATTTAGGGAGACCTATCTTGTTAAGGCCAGGAATGAAGTCAACACAAAACCCGATAACATCCTCTGTTTGATGGCCCATGGAGATGCTTCCTTCTGGCCTAGCGCGATTACGGACATATTTCTTTAGGACTCCCATGAACCTCTCAAAGGGGAACATATTGTGTAGAAATACGGGCCCCAGGATGACAATCTCGTCGACTAGATGAACTAGGACATGCGTCATGATATTGAAGAAGGATGGTGGGAACACCAGCTCGAAACTGACAAGACATTGCGCCACATCACTCCTTAGCCTTGGTACGATTTCTGGATCGATCACCTTCTGAGTGATTGCATTGAGGAATGCACATAGCTTCACAATGGCTAATCGAACATTTTCCGGTAGAAGCCCCCTCAATGCAACCGGAAGCAGTTGCGTCATAATCACGTGGCAGTCATGAGACTTCAGGTTCTCAAACTTTTTCTCTGGCATATTTATTATTCCCTTTATATTCGATGAGAAGCCAGTCGTGACCTTCATACTGAGCAGGCATTCAAAGAAGATTTCTTTCTCTTCTTTCGTAAGAGCGTAGCTGGCAGGACCTTTATACTGCTTCGGAGGCATGCCGTCTTTTTCGTGCAAACGTTGCAGGTCCTCCCGTGCCTCAGGTGTATCTTTTGTCTTCCCATACACGCCCAAGAAGCCTAGCAGGTCCACGCAAAGGTTCTTCGTCACGTGCATCACGTTGATTGAGGAGCGGACCTCTAGGTCTTTCCAGTAGGGTAGGTCCCAAAATATAGATTTCTTCTTCCACATGGGTGCGTGTCCCTCAGCGTCATTCGGAACAGCTAGTCCGCCGGGACCCTTTCCAAAGATTACGTAGTGTAAATCATTGACCATAGCAAGCACGTGATCACCGGTGCGCATGGCGGGCTTCTTCCGGTGATCTGCCTCGCCTTTGAAATGCTTGCCTTTCTTTTGACATTGATGGTTGGTCGGAAGAAATCGACGATGGCCCAGGTACACATTCTTCCTGCATTTGTCCAGGTATATACTTTCAGTGTCATCTAAACAGTGCATGCATGTGTGGTATCCTTTGTTTGTCTGTCCTGAAAGGTTACTGAGAGTGGGCCAATCGTTGATGGTCACGAACAGCAACGCCTTAAGGTTAAATTCCTCCTGTCTGTGCTCATCCCACGTACGTACACCGTTTTCATTCCACAGCTGTAAAAGTTCTTCAACTAATGGCCTTAGGTACACATCAATTTCGTTGCCGGGTTGCTTAGGGCCTTGTATGAGAACTGGCATCATAATGAACTTCCGCTTCATGCACATCCAAGGAGGAAGGTTATACATACATAGAGTCACGGGCCAGGTGCTGTGATTGCTGCTTTGCTCCCCGAAAGGATTAATGCCATCCGCGCTTAAAGCAAACCATACATTCCTTGGGTCCTTTGCAAACTCATCCCAGTACTTTCTCTTGATTTTTCTCCACTGCGACCCGTCAGCGGGTGCTCTCAACTTCCCATCTTTCTTTCGGTTCTCACTGTGCCATCGCATCAACTTGGCATGCTCTTCGTTTTTGAACAGATGTTTCAACCGTGGTATTATAGGAGCATACCACATCACCTTCGCAGGAACCCTCTTCCTGGGGGGCTCGCCATCAACATCACCAGGGTCATCTCGTCTGATCTTATACCGCAATGCACCACATACCGGGCATGCGTTCAGATCCTTGTATGCACCGCGGTAGAGGATGCAGTCATTAGGGCATGCATGTATCTTCTCCACCTCCAATCCTAGAGGGCATACGACCTTCTTTGCTGCGTATGTACTGTCGGGCAATTCGTTATCCTTTGGAAGCTTCTTCTTCAATATTTTCAGTAGCTTCTCAAATCCTTTGTCAGCCACAGCATTCTCTGCCTTCCACTGCAGCAATTCCAGTACGGTACCGAGCTTTGTGTTGCCATCTTCGCAATTGGGGTATAACCCTTTTTTGTGATCCTCTAACATGCGATCGAACTTCAGCTTCTCCTTTTGACTAATGCATTGCGTCCTTGCATCGACAATGACCCGGCGGAGATCATCATCATCGGGCACATC
>NC_053024.1:607431853-607453482 GCF_003073215.2 Triticum urartu
GAGAGATTCCTGTTTGCTCGTGAAGAGGCTTAGTCAACGGGTCTGCAACATTCAGATCCGTATGTATCTTGCAAATCTCTATGTCTCCCACCTGGACTAGATCGGATGGAATTGAAGCGTCTCTTGATGTGCTTGGTTCTCTTGTGAAATCTGGATTCCTTTGCCAAGGCAATTGCACCAGTATTGTCACAAAAGATTTTCATTGGACCCGATGCACTAGGTATGACACCTAGATCGGATATGAACTCCTTCATCCAGACTCCTTCATCCAGACTCCTTCATTTGCTGCTTCCGAAGCAGCTATGTACTCCGCTTCACACGTAGATCCCGCCACGACGCTCTGCTTGGAACTGCACCAACTGACAGCTCCACCATTCAATATAAATACATATCCGGTTTGTGACTTAGAGTCATCCGGATCAGTGTCAAAGCTTGCATCGACGTAACCATTTACGACGAGCTCTTTGTCACCTCCATATAACGAGAAACATATCCTTAGTCCTTTTCAGGTATTTCAGGATGTTCTTGACCGCTGTCCAGTGATCCACTCCTGGATTACTTTGGTACCTCCCTGCTAAACTTATAGCAAGGCACACATCAGGTCTGGTACACAGCATTGCATACATGATAGAGCCTATGGCTGATGCATAGGGAACATCTTTCATATTCTCTCTATCTTCTGCAGTGGTCGGGCATTGAGTCTTACTCAACTTCACACCTTGTAACACAGGCAAGAACCCTTTCTTTGCTTGATCCATTTTGAACTTCTTCAAAATTTTGTCAAGGTATGTGCTTTGTGAAAGTCCAATTAAGCGTCTTGATCTATCTCTATAGATCTTAATGCTATATGTAAGCAGCTTCACCGAGGTCTTTCATTGAAAAATTCTTATTCAAGTATCCTTTATGCTATTCAGAAATTCTATATCATTTCCGATCAACAATATGTCATCTACATATAATATCAGAAATGCTACAGAGCTCCCACTCACTTTCTTGTAATATAAAACCAAATGCTTTATCACACTATCAAAATTTATTCCAACTCCGAGAGGCTTGCACCAGTCCATAAATGGATCGCTGGAGCTTGCACACTTTGTTAACTCCCTTTGGATCGACAAAACCTTTGGTTGCATCATATACAACTCTTCTTCCAGAAATCCATTCAGGAATGCAGTTTTGACATCCATCTGCCAAATTTCATAATCATAAAATGCGGCAATTGCTAACATGATTCGGACAGACTTAAGCATCGCTACGGGTGAGAAGGTCTCATCGTAGTCAATCCCTTGAACTTGTCGAAAACCTTTGCGACAAGTCGAGCTTTGTAGACAGAACATTACCGTCAGCGTCAGTCTTCTTCTTGAAGATCCATTTATTCTCAATTGCTTGCCGATCATCGGGCAAGTCAACCAAAGTCCATACTTTGTTCTCATACATGGATCCCATCTCAGATTTCATGGCTTCAAGCCATTTTGCGGAATCTGGGCTCACCATCGCTTCTTCATAGTTCGTAGGTTCATCATGATCTAGTAGCATGACTTCCAGAACAGGATTACCGTACCACTCTGGTGCGGATCTTACTCTGGTTGATCTACGAGGTTCAGTAGTATCTTGTTCTGAAGTTTCATGATCATATCATTAGCTTCCTCACTAACTGGTGTAGGTGTCACAGAAACAGGTTTCTGTGATGTACTACTTTCCAATAAGGGAGCAGGTACAGTTACCTCATCAAGTTCTACTTTCCTCCCACTCACTTCTTTCGAGAGAAACTCCTTCTCTAGAAAGTTTCCGAATTTAGCAACAAAAGTTTTGCCTTCGGATCTGTGATAGAAGGTGTATCCCAATAGTTCCTTGGATATCCTATGAAGACACATTTCTCCGATTTGGGTTCGAGCTTATCAGGTTGAAGCTTTTTCACATAAGCATCGCAGCTCCAAACTTTAAACGACAACTTTGGTTTCTTGCCAAACCATAGTTCATAAGGCGTCGTCTCAACGGATTTTGATGGTGCCCTATTTAACGTGAATGCGGCCGTCTCTAAAGCATAACCCCAAAACGATACGGTAAATCAGTAAGAGACATCATAGATCGCACCATATCTAGTAAAGTACGATTACGACGTTCGGACACACCATTACGCTGTGGTGTTCCGGGTGGCGTGAGTTGCGAAACTATTCCGCATTGTTTCAAATGTACACCAAACTCGTAACTCAAATATTCTCCTCCACGATCAGATCGTAGAAACTTTATTTTCTTGTTACGATGATTTTCAACTTCACTCTGAAATTCTTTGAACTTTTCAAATGTTTCAGACTTTTCATTAAGTAGATATACCCATATCTGCTTAATCATCTGTGAAGGTGAGAAAATAACGATATCCGCCACGAGCCTCAATATTCATCGGCCACATACATCTGTATGTATGATTTCCAACAAATCTGTTGCTCTCTCCATAGTACCGGAGAACGGCGTTTGGTCATCTTGCCCATGAGGCACGGTTCGCAAGTACCAAGTGATTCATAATCAAGTGGTTCCAAAAGTCCATCAGTATGGAGTTTCTTCATGCGCTTTACACCGATATGACCTAAACGCAGTGCCACAAATAAGTTGCACTATCATTATCAACTCTGCATCTTTTGGCTTCAACATTATGAATATGTGTATCACTACTATCGAGATTCACAAAAATAGACCACTCTCAAGGGTGCATGACCATAAACAGATATTACTCATATAAATAGAACAACCATTATTCTCTGATTTAAATGAATAACCGTCTCGCATCAAACAAGATCCAGATATAATGTTCATGCTCAACGCTGGCACCAAATAACAATTATTTAGGTCTAATACTAATCCCGAAGGTAGATGTAGAGGTAGCGTGCCGACCGCGATCACATCGACTTTGGAACCGTTTCCCACGCGCATCGTCACCTCGTCCTTAGCCAATTCGCTTAATCCGTAGTCCCTGTTTCGAGTTGCAAATATTAGCAACAGAACCAGTATCAAATACCCAGGTGCTACTGCGAGCATTAGTAAGGTACACATCAATAACATGTATATCACATATACCTTTGTTCACCTTGCCATCCTTCTTATCCGCCAAATACTTGGGGCAGTTCCGCTTCCAGTGACAGTCTGCTTGCAGTAGAAGCACTCAGTTTCAGGCTTAGGTCCAGGTTTGGGTTTCTTCTCTTGAGCAGCAACTTGCTTGCGTTCTTTTTGAAGTTCCCTTCTTCTTCCCTTTGCCCTTTTTCTTGAAACTAGTGGTCTTGTTGACCATCAACACTTGATGCTCCTTCTTGATTTCTACCTCCGCAGCTTTCAGCATTGCGAAGAGCTCGGGAATAGTCTTGTTCATCCCTTGCATATTATAGTTCATCACGAAGCTCTTGTAGCTTGGTGGCAGTGATTGGAGAATTCTGTCAATGACGCAATCATCTGGAAGATTAACTCCCAATTGAATCAAGTGATTATTATACCCAGACATTTTGAGTATATGCTCACTGACAGAACTGTTCTCCTCCATCTTGCAGCTATAGAATTTATTGGAGACTTCATATCTCTCAATCCGGGCATTTGCTTGAAATATTAACTTCAACTCCTGGAACATCTCATATGCTCCATGACGTTCAAAACGTCGTTGAAGTCCCGATTCTAAGCCGTAAAGCATGGCACACTGAACTATCGAGTAGTCATCAGCTTTGCTCTGCCAGACGTTCATAACATCTGGTGTTGCTCCAGCAGCAGGCCTGGCACCCAGCGGTGCTTCCAGGACGTAATTCTTCTGTGCAGCAATGAGGATAATCCTCAAGTTACGGACCCAGTCCGTGTAATTGCTACCATCATCTTTCAACTTTGCTTTCTCAAGGAACGCATTAAAATTCAACGGAACAACAGCACGAGCCATCTATCTACAATCAACATAAACAAGCAAGATACTTATCAGGTACTAAGTTTCATGATAAATTTAAGTTAGTTAATTTACTTAAAGAACTCCCACTTAGATAGACATCCCTCTAATCCTCTAAGTGATTACGTGATCCAAATCAACTAAACCATGTCCGATCATCACGTGAGATGGAGTAGTTTCATTGGTGAACATATTATGTTGATCATATCTACTATATGATTCACGCTCGACCTTTCGGTCTCCGTGTTCCGAGGCCATATCTGTATATGCTTGGCTCGTCAAGTATAACCTGAGTATTCCGCGTGTGCAACTGTTTTGCACCCGTTGTATTTGAACGTAGAACCTATCACACCCGATCATCACGTGGTGTCTCAGCACGAAGAACTTTCGCAACGGTGCATACTCAGGGAGAACACTACTTGATAATTTAGTGAGAGATCATCTTATAATGCTACCGTCAATCAAAGCAAGATAAGATGCATAAAAGATAAACATCACATGCAATCAATATAAGTGATATGATATGGCCATCATCATCTTGTGCTTGTGATCTCCATCTCCGAAGCACCGTCATGATCACCATCGTCACCGGCGCGACACCTTGATCTCCATCGTAGCATCGTTGTCGTCTCGCCAACTCTTTGCTTCTACGACTATCGCTACCGCTTAGTGATAAAGTAAAGCATTACATCGCGATTGCATTGCATACAATAAAGCGACAACCATATGGCTCCTGCCAGTTGCCGATAACTCGGTTACAAAACATGATCATCTCATACAATAAAATTCAGCATCATGTCTTGACCATATCACATCACAACATGCCCTGCAAAAACAAGTTAGACGTCCTCTACTTTGTTGTTGCAAGTTTTACGTGGCTGCTACGGGCTTAAGCAAGAACTAATCTCACCTACGCATCAAAACCACAACGATAGTTTGTCAATTTGACTCCGTTTTAACCTTCGCAAGGACCGGGCGTAGCCACACTTGGTTCAACTAAAGTTGGAGAGACTGTCGCCCGCAAGCCACCTATGTGCAAAGCACGTCGGGAGAACCGGTCTCGCGTAAGCGTACGCGTAATGTCGGTCCGGGTCGTCTCGTCCAACAATACCGCCGAACCAAAGTATGACATGCTGGTAGGCAGTATGACTTATATCGCCCACAACTCACTTGTGTTCTACTCGTGCATATAACATCAACATATAAACCTAGGCTCGGATGCCACTGTTGGGTTTCGTAGTAATTTCAAAAAATTTCCTACGCACACGCAAGATCATGGTGATGCATAGCAACGAGAGGGGGAGTATGAGCTACATACCTAGTAGATGACAACGGAAGCGTTTGGTTGATGTAGTCGTACGTCTCTCACGATCCGACCGATCAAGCACGAAACTACGGCACCTCCGAGTTCGAGCACACGTTCAGCTCGATGACGATCCTCGGACTCCGATCCAGCAAAGTGTCGGTGAAGAGTTCCGTCAGCACGACGGCATGGTGACGATCTTGATGCACTACAGCAGCAGGGCTTCGCCTAAACTCCGCTACGGTATTATCGAGGACTATGGTGGCAGGGGGCACCGCACACGGCTAAGGAATAGATCACGTGGATCAACTTGTGTGTTTCTGGGGTGCCTCTGCCTCAGTATATAAAGGATCCAAGGGGGAGGGGGCCGCCGGCCAGGAGGAGGGCGCAGGAGGAGTCCTACCCTCCCGGGAGTAGGACTCCCCCCCCCCAATCCTAGTTGGACTAGGATTCCCCGAGGGGGAAAGAGGGAGAGGGGGGCCGGCCACCTCTCCTAGTCCTAATAGGACTAGGGGAAGGGGGGAGGCGTGCGGCCACCTTGGGCTGCCCCTTTCTCCTTTCCACTAAAGCCCATTAAGGCCCATATGGCTCCCGGGGGGTTCCGGTAACCTCCCGGTACTCCGGTAAAATCCCGATTTCACCCGGAACACTTCCGATATCCAAACATAGGCTTCCAATATATCAATCTTTATGTCTCGACCATTTCGAGACTCCTCGTCATGTCCGTGATCACATCCGGGACTCCGAACAACTTCGGTACATCAAAATGCATAAACTCATAATAAAACTGTCATCGTAACCTTAAGCGTGCGGACCCTACGGGTTCGAGAACAATGTAGACATGACCGAGACATGTCTCCGGTCAATAACCAATAGCGGAACCTGGATGCTCATATTGGCTCCTACATATTCTACGAAGATCTTTATCGGTCAGACCGCATAACAACATACGTTGTTCCCTTTGTCATCGGTATGTTACTTGCCCGAGATTCGATCGTCGGTATCTCCAATACCTAGTTCAATCTCGTTACCGGCAAGTCTCTTTACTCGTTCCGTAATACATCATCCGCAACTAACTCATTAGTTGCAATGCTTGCAAGGCTTAAGTGATGTGCATTACCGAGAGGGCCCAGAGATACCTCTCCGACAATCAGAGTGACAAAACCTAATCTCGAAATACGCCAACCCAACATGTACCTTTGGAGACACCTGTAGTACTCCTTTATAATCACCCAGTTACGTTGGGACGTTTGGTAGTACCCAAAGTGTTCCTCCGGTAAACGGGAGTTGCATAATCTCATAGTTATAGGAACATGTATAAGTCATGAAGAAAGCAATAGCAACATACTAAACGATCGGGTGCTAAGCTAATGTAATGGGTCATGTCAATCAGATCATTCACTTAATGATGTGATCCCGTTAATCAAATAACAACTCATTGTTCATGGTTAGGAAACATAACCATCTCTGATTAACGAGCTAGTCAAGTAGAGGCATACTAGTGACACTTTGTTTGTCTATGTATTCACACATGTATTATGTTTCCGGTTAATACAATTCTAGCATGAATAATAAACATTTATCATGATATAAGGAAATAAATAATAACTTTATTATTGTCTCCAGGGCATATTTCCTTCAAATATAGCTCGACGAAGAAGTGCTGCTTCTCGGCGGTGGCGTCCACCGGGCGAGCCGAAAAGCTAAGGTGGTACCAGAAAGTTCCTCTAAAACCGACGCAGGCGGCCTTCATCTCCGATGTCGGCTGGGGAGGATACTCATGATACTCGAACTTGGCACCCTACATCGTAGCAATCGATCTCAAATTCTCAATCAGAAGTATTAAGCACTCACCTGGATGTATGAGAGAGAGAGAGAGAGTATCATACCGGATTGTTGGAGTTGTAATGATGGAGGGCGATGTCGACCAGCGTAGAAATTCGGAAGGCGATGTCCTCTCTGTCGCCAAATAAACAAGTGTACACCAAATAAATAAACATAATCCTTTTCTAAAAGAATAAACATAATGGATGGATGTTTCGTTTGATGGTTGGTTATTCTTATTCAGGGCAACAATCAGACGTTCATCCAGAGAATTAATCTCATATATTCCTTATAGGGTCTAATGCGTTTTTCAAGACTACCTTTGACTATTGACAAGATTAATAGTACATAACATGCATAATGTGAAAATTACATCATTGAAAGCTCCTTTCACATACGAATTTGACAATATGCTTTGTGTAAGTTGCATGTCATATATTATTGCTCTAACATTTGGTCAAAGTTAGCCTCGGAAAACGCATTAGGTTCTATATAGATGGAAGGAGTAGCAAGAATATAAGAATAGATCCCATGCAAGCAGTTAAGCAAAATTTTGTAAAACAATTGTCCAGTACGAAGCTAGGAATTACATACTCTTTTTTCACAGTGGAGCGACCGATGTACTCGTCGGAGTCCCGGAGAGCGTTGGCGTAATCGTAGCTGCCGTCGCCGCCGGCGGCGGCTGGGGAAGAGAATAAGGAACCCATGGATCAACCGATCTCTAGTGTTTGTCCGGTGGCTCTTGGCGGCCGGGCCAAAGTATAAATACAAAGATTTCCCCGTATGTGGTTACCTAAGCCGATCGGGAATAGGGAGACGGAGATAAATAAACAGCCTGCGTTCGCTCGTGTAGGCAGGCAGGCTGGTTGGATCGGAACCGGATCCTCTAACATTAAGGAGGAAAGTCACCTAAGTTACAAGGGTGTGTCTAAGGCACATCTAGATGTGCTTTAATTATTGCATATCTAAGTGAGTGAATCAAGCATAAAGAGAAGAAAAAAAAGGAAAAGGAAAATATCCACACGAATCTCGACGTAAGATCAATGACATAAGACTTTTAGATGTGCAATACTTATGACACATCTAGATGTGCTTTAGCAAAACTGAAGTTACAATACCTTAACTTCCCTCCTTCACATCCATATGACTAAGACTATAATGACTTGAATTAATTTGCAAATCAAAATCTGTTGTATAAATTTACAAAAATTATATACAAACAAAATTACAGTGCAATAAAATTAATTTTATATTTATTTTTGTCAAACAGTAACTACGCACAGTACCTGCTACAGTAGATCATACAGTATTCGCTAAAGTACTTTAACTTTCCTTCTTTGCATTGCACTAGTTTGCACTGTAGTTTAGGTGACTTCTCTCCTTGATGTTAGAGGATCCGGTTCCGGTTAGATCTGGGCCGTCGGCAGGCTGCGTGTCCAGCGTGGTTACGCTCCAATAGCCTACGTTTATTGTGTGCCTTGATTTTCTTGTCTTTATTTATATCTGAAGATTCTCAAAAAGGAAACCGTAGAATGCCGCGCGCAGATAGGAGTTACAAAAACCGACCCATAAGGAAACTCCAAACCGACTTAAGTTGAGCTTTCCTATTCTACTTGCACCCGTAAGCTACTAGGAGAAAGGCATCGGACAGTTTTTTAAAGATCTAAAACATTTTTAAAAAAATCTAAAACTTCATGGAAATGATCATCAACAAATGTTAGAGAGACTTGGAAAATTTGGTGGTCAAATAACATTCGAAGAGCTCTCTACAAAAAAGACAAATTCATTGAAAATTAGTCAAAATGTAAGTGCACTATTTGAGTAGATTTTGTAATTTTGTCTTTTTTGTAGAGAGATTCGAATGTTATTTGACCACCAAACTTTGCAAGCCCTCATAACATTTGTTCATGATTATTCCCATAAAGTTTCTGAATTTTTTGAAATTTTTTGCTATATTTTCTTGCGTGGGTACAGACACTACTTTTTCTTTTCTAAACTACTCCCTCTGTAAAGAAATATTTTTAATCTAAATGCTCTTATATTTTTTACGGAGGGAGTAATAATCAACCGGCAACGCTGATTACAGTAGTACTAATCCTAACCAAACATTCTTAGGCGACCTCTTTGATTCGTGATTATATTTATCCCCTAGTCTCGTGACTGGGGTTTAGACTTCCTCCGGCGGTCAACCTGCCGTGATTTTCAATCTTCAGTCTCCGATGATCCCTCTAGACCTTGACTGCTCGGCCGGCTGCGCGCGCTGCATCTGCTCAGTGACCTTGGTTTGCTAGGGGTCTCTTTCTCCCTCGCTAAAACCTTGGGTTTCGTCACGAGCCATCATGAAGCGTCTGGATCGGGTCATGGGAAAGAACGAGTGGAGGAATTGCTGGGCGAGGATCCATTGGGACTGAACGCGAATCAAATGGCGAGCTGGCGCCATAGCTCGGCCGGATGCGCGCGCTGCATCTGCTCAGTGACCTTGGTTTGCTAGGGGTCTCTTTCTCCCTCGCTAAAACCTTGGGTTTCGTCACGAGCCATCATGAAGCGTCTGGATCGGGTCATGGGAAAGAACGAGTGGAGGAATTGCTGGGCGAGGATCCATTGGGACTGAACGCGAATCAAATGGCGAGCTGGCGCCATAACGCCCTGTTCAAGTAGGCGGGGCATGGACATTGAGAACAACCAGGGAAACAATAACAAAATTCTTCTCAGGCTTCTAGGACGGGAAATCTACTTGGAAAGAGAGGTCTGTATGATCTAGTATATGGGAATGCTGTAGAAATAAATAAACCTTGCTCTTGTCCCTGTGAAAAATGTAACATCTTAAAATGTTGCTAAGATAGTTGAAAGATTTGAGGGTGACGGTGAACCCAGCACGTCAAGTACAGATCCGACCAACACTCCTCAAAAGAGTGCACACACACAAAAAAAAGGATAGAATGGGGAAGCAACGGACAATGGGGTGGAGTTGGAAAAAAGATGGGATCGGCGGCCTCCCTCGAGGAGAGAGCCGTAAGCATGGTGGGGGTGCCGGTGCTTAGGCAATGCCTCATTGTTCATGGTGCCGCAATGAATCCGGTGGATCATCCTCATGAAGGAGGTGCGGGACGCACGGAAGGAGGTAGACCTTCGGTGTCACCTTGGGGAAAGCTCACCAAAGCAGTATTTCGGGTAATAGTAAGGGTGGTGAAACTTTAGATGTCAAATGACAACAATTTTCTGCTCAACTTAGAATGTAGTCACTAGTAGAAAAAGGGTCAAATGTGAAGCACATTAGTGCCGGTTTGAATTTGAGCCGGCACTAATGTGTACATTAGTGCCGGTTCCAACGGCTAGCCGAGCCGCTGTCATTAGTACCGGTTCGTGGCGAACCTTTAGCACCGGTTCGTGCCACGAACCGGTACTAAAGTGAGTGGTGGCAGGATGTTGTCAGTCCGGGGCCACTCCAGCACCTTTAGTACCGGGTCGTATCACGAACCGGTACTAAAGGTCGTCCTACATAGACCCTTCGTCCACCCGAGCTCTCTCTGTTCTTCCCCTTTCCCCTCTCCTCTCTGTTCTTTTCCCTCTTCCTCTCAAGCTCATCACATATTTTGCCCAAGATTTGAAGGCCCCCATCCATTCAAATGATCACAAAGGTTAGCAACTCTTTCCTTTCATCTCTCATTGCTAGATTAGCCCGTGCAATGCTTTATATAGTGATTGATTTTTGAGTTTAGTAATTTGGGAGGAATTATATATATGTGCTAGTATTTGATTTATATGCAATTTGAGGTAAAAAAATAACACTTAGTTTTGCATATGTAGGTGTGGTTTACTTAGTACCTTCTAAATCTCCATCGTAACCACCGTCGATCGCTCGCAACGTCCCGTCGCCGGCACCACCTTGTGGTGAGCCTCTTGTTCATGAAGTTTTATATAAAAAAATGATGTTTGTGTGATTTGGATATATAGTTATTCGTATAATTATCTTACCCATACGTTGTTTGTTATGCATAGTGCCATGGTTTTGATATCCGTCCCCGTCGGCCCTCGTCCGGGTTATGATTCGGATGTGGTATATTCTCTTTTAAAACTATTCATTGCATTTCGTGTTTATGACAAATTATGCCTATCAAGTTGACATAGATATTTGTATGTAGGAGGTAGTTGAACCCGAAATTCCAACCGACCCTATTGTCGAGAGGTTAAATTTAGTTGAAAGAGAAAATGAGGATTTGAAGGAAAAAATTGAAAAGAATTGAGGGGGAGAAGATGGAATTGGAGTTGCATGTTGCCGATGTCGTCGATGATCACAAGATTAAGATGGAGAAAATGCGCTTGAAGATTAGAAAGATTAGAAAATATGCCATTCATAGTAAGGCTTGGTATCATTATGTTGTTGGATCAATTGTTACCTTAGTTGCGATCTTGATCGCATTTGTTGTTGCATTTAAATTCTTTAGCTAGAGAGTTATTTGTTTGCTGCATTGAAGTGCTGTATGCTCTTTATGTATGAACTTTATGTATTGTATTAATTTGATGTTTTCAGTGTTGTGTATTGAAGATGAGCCGGCAATGGATGTACGATGACCGATGCTCTCCCGAGTTCATTAATGGCATGCGTACTTTTCTGCTTGCGGCTGAGGCAAACAAGCGAGCGGATGGTTTTATGCATTGTCCATGTGCTGGCTGTAAGAATGGTCGCAATTACATTACGTCAAGAACCATTCACGTCCACCTGTTTGAGTCCGGTTTCATGCCCCACTATAATGTTTGGACCAAGTATGGAGAAAGAGGGGTTATGATGGAAGACAATGAAGAAGAAGAGGACGACGACAGCTATCCTGGCCATGGGTTCCCTGAATACGATGATACAACAATGAGGGAAGAAGCTGAGCCGGTAATGCGGGAAGAAGCTGAGCCGGCAATGCGGGAAGAAGCTGAAGAAGAGGCATCGGATGAGCCCGTTGATGATCTAGGTCGGGCCATTGCCGATGCAAAGAGAAACTGCGCAAGTGATTTGGAGAAGAAGAAGTTGCAGCGCATGTTAGAGGATCACAAAAAATTGTTGTACCCGAATTGCGTAGGTGACAAGAAAAAGCTGGGCACCACACTGGAATTGCTACAATGGAAGGCAGAGAATGGTGTATCTGACAAGGGATTTGGAAAGTTGCTGGTAATGATAAAGAATATGCTTCCAAAGGACAACGAATTGCCCGAGAGTACGTACGAAGCAAAGAAGGCTGTCTGCCCTCTAGGGTTAGAGGTGCAGAAGATACATGCATGCCCTAATGATTGCATCCTCTACCGCGGTGAGTACGAGGATTTGAACGCTTGCCCGGTATGCGGTGCATTGCGCTATAAGATCAGCCGCGATGACCCTGGTGATGTCGAGGGCGAGCGCCCCAGGAAGAAGATTCCTGCCAAGGTGATGTGGTATGCTCCTATAATACCACGGTTGAAACGTTTGTTCCAAAACAAAGAGCATGCCAAGGCGATGCGATGGCACAGAGAAGACCGTAAGAAAGACGGAAAGTTGAGAGTACCCGCTGACGGGTCGCAGTGGAGAAAAATCGAAAGAAAGTACGGGAAGGAGTTTGTAGATGACGCAAGGAATGTATGGTTTGGTCTAAGCGCAGATGGCATTAATCCTTTTGGGGAGCAGAGCAGCAACCATAGCACCTGGCCTGTGACTCTATGTTTGTATAACCTTCCTCCTTGGTTGTGCATGAAGCGGAAGTTCATTATGATGCCAGTGCTCATCCAAGGCCCTAAGCAACCCGGCAACGACATTGATGTGTACCTAAGGCCATTAGTTGAAGAACTCTTACAACTGTGGAATGGAACAGGTGTACGTGCGTGGGATGAGCACATGGGGGAAGAATTTGACCTAAAGGCGTTGCTGTTCGTGACCATCAATGATTGGCCTGCTCTCAGTAACCTTTCAGGACAGACAAACAAGGGATACCGCGCATGCACGCACTGTTTGGACGATACCGACAGTATATATTTGGCTAATTGTAAGAAGAATGTGTACCTGGGACATCGTCGATTTCTTCCGAGCAGGCATCCCGTAAGAAAGAAAGGAAAGCATTTCAAAGGTGGTGCTGATGTACATGATATGGTCAAGGATTTGAAGGTGGTCTTTGGAAAGGGTCCTGGTGGACAACCTGTTCCGAATGACGCTGACGGACGCGCACCCATGTGGAAGAAGAAATCTATATTTTTGGACCTGCCCTATTGAAAAGACCTAGAGGTCCGCTCCGCAATCGACGTGATGCACGTGACGAAGAATCTTTGTGTGACCCTGCTTGGCTTCTTGGGCGTGTATGGGAAGACAAAAGATACACCTGAGGCACGGGAGGACCAGCAACGTATGCACGGAAAAGACGGCATACATCAGGGTCATGCAAGCTACGCTCTTACCAAAGAAGAGAAGGAAATCTTTCATTTTGAATGCCTGATTTATTAAGGTACCGTCTGGCTTCTCGTCGAATATAAAGGGAATAATAAACATGGCAGAGAAAAAGTTCCAGAACCTAAAGTCTCATGACTGCCACGTGATTATGACGCAACTGCTTCCGGTTGCATTGAGGGGGCTTCTACCGGAAAACGTTCGATTAGCCATTGTGAAGCTATGTGCATTTCTCAATGCAATCTCTCAGAAGGTAATCGATCCAGAAATCATACCAAGGTTAGAGAATGATTTGGTGCAATGTCTTGTCAGTTTCGAGTTGGTGTTCCCACCATCCTTCTTCAACATCATGACGCACGTCCTAGTTCACCTATGCGAAGAGATTAACATTTTGGGTCCTGTATTTCTACACAATATGTTCCCCTTTGAGAGGTTCATGGGAGTCTTAAAGAAATATGTTCATAACCGTGCTAGGCCAGAAGGAAGCATCTCCAAGGGCCATGAAAATGAGGAGGTCATTGAGTTTTGTATTGACTTTATTCCTGACCTTAAGCCGATTGGTGTTCCTGAATCGCGGCATAAGGGCAGACTGGATGGAAAAGGCACGCTAGGAGGGGAACAAATAATATGTATGGACGACATTCTCTCACTGAAGCACACTACACAGTTCTACAGAATTCCGCCTTGGTGGCTCCGTATATGGATGAACACAAGAATTTGCTACGCTCCAAACACCCGGAGCGGTCTGATGACTGGATTACACGTGAACAAACCAGGAGTTTCGCCAGCTGGTTGCAAGCACGTACCATGCATGATACCTCTATTGAAGATGACCTGTACTTGCTTTCCCAGTTACCTTCTTCGAATATAATGACTTTCAAAGGGTACGAGATAAATGGTAATACATTTTACACGATCGCCCAAGATAAGAAGAGCACCAACCAAAACAGTGGTGTCCGCTTTGATGCAACAACCAAGACGGGAAAGGAAACATATTATGGTTATATACAGGACATATGGGAACTTGACTATCGACGTGGTTTGAAGGTCCCTTTGTTTCGGTGCAAATGGGTCAATATGACACGAGGCGGGGTAACGGAAGACCCGCAGTACGGAATGACAACAGTGGATCTCAACAATCTTGCGTATGCAGACGAACCATTCGTCCTAGCCAATGATGTGGCACAGGTTTTCTATGTGAAGGACATGTCTACCAAGCCAAGAAAAAGAAAAGATAAGGAAGCGCATGCATCGTACGATGAGCCAAAGCGGCACATAGTTCTTTCTGGGAAGAGAAACATCGTGGGAGTGGATGACAAGACAGACAAGTCAGAAGATTATGAAAAGTTTGATGAAATTGCTCCATTCACAGGAAGATGCGCTCGTGCCACCTATATCTCCTTATATATATACTAAATTCGATACATATCAACTTCTGAGCGCAATCCTTTTCTCCTAATCGGTTACGGCAGCAAACTCTGGTGAACAGAATCCAACTCTGGCGACAGTCACGACACGATGTCTCGCCACACCCGAGATCATGGCGGATGTCATAATCGATTCATCCGCCGATTCTCCACCTCCTATCCACTGTATCCTCCATACTTTTTTCTCCTAACTTCTCTCTAAACCATCCCACATACCATGTTCTATTACTGATTCACCAGAAACCTCCCCACGAACACTGGCTAATCTCTTGATACATCATGTTCTCTTTTCCATGCTCTGTTTCACACAGTTAGAGTCGTAGTATAATTATGTGTTTTGGCATTTGAAACGCGAAGAAATTTTATGTGCAAACAAATTCTTTCATGCCTTTACTGATTTTTAAAGTTAAGTTATTCACAAACTAGTGATTCACACTAATTTCAAATAATTCAAAATTTAAACTATTCAAATTTGAAAACTACGGGCACTAACAGAAAGTTTGTAATTTTTTGTACCTAAAGCAAAAATATTCACAAAGAAACTCTAAATACACAAAAAACAACTCAAAAATAAATAAAGCAAAAAAATAAAAAGCCCGCCTACTAGGCCAGAGCGGCCTGCATACGACTAGAAACCCAACCTGTTGTTGGGCCAGGATGCAGGCCCGCAAAGGCCCAGTAGGCCAACAGGGCAGCACAGAACATGTAGGCCCAGTAGGCCTGCTTTGGAGAGGAGCTCGAGAGAGCTACCGCACGGGGGTTTATAAACCAGTGCGGTCGCCCCTCGGCTAGCGAGGTGGGACTAAACTTGCGCACCACGCCTGCGCCAGCGCACCCCCTTTAGTACCGGTTCGTGGCACCAACCGGTACTAAAGGGGGGCCTTTAGTACCGGTTGGAGCCACCAACCGGTACTAAAGGGGGTGCGGTTCCCGCCGCTTGGCCTGGCCAAAACAGGCCTTTAGTACCGGTTGGTGGCTCCAACCGGTACTAAAGGTGCCTTCTATATATACAACACTTACGAAAATTTCATTCTCCCTCTGTTTCTTCCTCTGTTTCCCCATTGAAGCACCGCCCGCGCGCCCCGATCGATCGACGCCGTCGCCGTCGCCGCCCCCGTCCCCGTCGCCGCCCCCGTCCCCGTCGCCGCCCTCGTCTCCGTCGCCGCCCCGGGCCCGTCCCCGTCGCGCCGTCCCCGCGTCGCCGCCCCCGCCCCGGCCCGTCCCGCCCCGGCCGTCGCCTCGCCGTCGCCGTCGCCCCGCTGTGAGCTCTCCCCCTCTAACCCCTCTCCCTCGCCCCCGGCGGCCACCATGGGCGCCGCCCCTTCCCGAGCCCATACACACACACAAGCATGATGAACACACACACACACACGTACATATGTATGGATTAATGCATGTATATATTAGTATATACGTATTTTGTATGTTTAATTAGTTTAAATTTTTAGATTATTATTTTTTCACTAGTATATATGTATGAATGCATGTTAGATGGATATAATTAGTGTTTAATTAGTATGGAATTTTTTTATATAATGTTGTTTTTCAGTTTTTTAATGGATGTATAAAAGTTGTGTTTTCTGTTTTTAGTGTTAGATGCTTAATTAGTATGAAATAGCATATAGAATTTTGACATATGCAATGATAGCATAATTAGTGTTATATAGAAATGTTAGAAATTTTAGTTATCAAAATCCAATCATTAAAAAAATGTTACTTTTTGCGGGCATATAGCTAGTATTTGTTCTTGACGATGCCCGACCCGCATCCTCGCCGTCGACCCGTCCGCGACGACGTCCGACTGACCCATGTCCGGGACTGGGCTCCGCCGGGCTGGCACTGGGAGGTGCTGCCTGGAGGGGCGCGCCGCTTGATGAGGAACCCGGCCCTGGGTCCCGTCGTCGACCCTGATCTCGTTTGGTGGCATTCGCGTGGGCCAGTTTCGGTGCAGATGGAGCTGGCCCTGCCGGAGGTGGTACGTCGCCGTGTCAGGGAGGAGGACGAGCACGTCCATCGCTACATGGTTGCGTTAGAGGGCGGCAGGTTCTCCAATACCTGGCAGTTTCTTCAGGGATCTCACTTCAGCTATGATCCTGTGAGGGTTCCTTCTCTTTGGGTGTCCACCGCCCGCGCCGCAGGAACCGCGAGTGTCCTAGATTCTTCTGTAGTATTCGATCTTTATTAGCTACCTAGCCAGTGATGTACTCGATATATAATATTCGAGATGATGTATTCGAGATTATATATTATTCGAGACGATGTATTCGAGATTATATCTATTATTCGAGACGATGTATTCGAGATTATATCTATTATTCGAGACGATGTATTCGAGATTATATCTATTATTCGAGACGATGTATTCGAGATTATATCTATTATTCGAGACGATGTATTCGAGATTATATCTATTATTCGAGACGATGTATTCGAGATTATATCTATTATTCGAGACGATGTATTCGAGATTATATCTATTATTCGAGACGATGTAATTTGAATACTAAATTGTTTTATAGTTCTTTTGGCATTGTTAAATAAAAGCTATGGCGGACAATACCAACAGAGAGGGAGAACAGACCATGTTCGATATAATACGCGGGCCAGATGATGATCAGAATGAAGAAGATTATGACGGCTCCAAATTTCTAAACAACACCGGAGAGGGTGATATGATATTCGATCGCGACGACCAAATTGATGAAGTCATGAACTATGATTGTGACAACACCGGAGAGGTATATATATTTATATAAGCAGGCATCTGGTGATCATCACATGTTTTAAATGAGTTGAAGATATATTAACGAATCGATCTTTCTTCTTTCAGCCATCCGGATCGAGCAAATCTTTAGGCAACAGGACGAAACGAGGCCCGAACAAAAAGTTGAAAACGAGAGAGTATAATATCAGGCAATAATGGCGAACCATTAGCGCCTAAGAAGATTGCGGACAAGTTCGTTCGTCAGTGCGCAGTTCTTGTGAAGGACCAACTCCCGATCTCCCTTCAAGAATGGAGAAAGCCAGCAAAGCCACGTCCAGATCTTACTTTTGTCGACGACAGACAAAAAAGTCTGCTTTGGGATACTCTCATGGAACATTTCACCCTACCAGATCATTTCACAGAAGCAGATGTGCAGAAAGTCAAGGACGCTGCTCTTAGGAAGATGGCGGTTGCATTCAAGAACCACAAGAATCGTGAATGGGACAAGTACGTCAAGGGAGGAAGGAAGACTCCAGTATTCGAGGGAACACTAGAGAAGCAAAGTGCTCATTGGGACGATTTCGTGAAATTCAAGGATTCAGAATTATCTAAGGAACGGTCGAGAATAAACAAGGCCAATGCCGCAAAAAAGGATAAGTTCCATAAGCTGGGGCCAGGTGGCTATGCGGTGGGAATGCCTAAGTGGGATAAGTCTGAGAAAGAGATGCTGGATGCAAGTGTCACTCCAGAAACATTGAGCTGGCCCCCCAGGTGCAGGACTTGGTTCTATGCGCATGGGGGAGTTGGACCCGAAGACAGGCAAAGTTTCAAGAAGGCATGTCTGGACGGAGCCGAAGATAAGCTACTTGTTGCAATAGAAGAGGCTCGATCCGGGTTGTTCGAGCCCAACAGAGAGAACGACGAGCTTACGCGTGCCCTGGGAAATCCTGAACACCCGGGAAGAACACGAGGCATGGGCGCTATTCCGTGGTATGAGGGGTTTTCGGACTGGAACGCCGACTACAGAACCCGTGCGAGAAAGAAGATTGCGGAGGAGAAGAAGAGGAAGATGGAGGAGGAGCAGAGGAAGCTCGACTATGAATGCCTTCAAGGCCTAGAATCAGCGCACGCGGACTTGGCAATCAAATTCCAGCGGCAGCAGGAGCAGATCGACTCACTTAGCCAGCAAAGGGGGTCTCAGCAGCTGCAGCAGCTAGCGGATGATCCAGCATTGGATACCACCGCCCCATCCATGCCGAGAAGCAGCGTGGGTTCCGCCCCGTTTGACGCAATGCTGGATAGATACCCCGTGGATGATATCGCGGAGAACACTAACTGCGAGCTACACTTCAAAATTAAGAACATATCCTTGAAGGTGGCGGACGGCTGTTGCTTATACAAATTCCCCCGATGCAACCTTCCATTGCAACCCGATTCCAGCAGGCTATGCTCGTGTCGTGGTTGATGAGGTGGTGGACCAATATTCGGGGCTAGAGCTTGACATTCCTGGAGGTGACGAGGAGCACACACTCGGAGATGCCAAACATCGTATCATCCTATGGAGAAAGGATTGCATCATCTTTCGAAGGCCACCGACACCGCGTCACCCGACTCCTCGTCGAAGTCCGCCACCGAGTCAGCAGACTCCCGCTCCTCCAAGTCCACCAACGCGTGAGGCCACTCCTCCTCCTCCAAGTCCGACACAGCGTCAGACGTCCACTCCTCCTCCAAGTCCGGCACAACCTCAGGCCACTGCAAGTCCGGCACAGCTTCAGGCCACTCCTCCTCGTCCAACTCAGCCCCGTCAGCCGTCTCCGCCGCCTCAGCAATCGCAGAAGAGACACGACCGCAGTATGGTGCGTAGCGGTACGAGTCGAGGTCATAGTACAGGAAGTACAGGCGGAGGCAAGCGATATAAATATGGTCCAAACCTCACTACTCCTCTTTCTGAGAGGGCTTACGACAGGACCGAGGAGCAAACCAATGCCATAGTGCGGGCAGAAGTCGACGCCCATTTTGGACCGAAACCGCCACCGCCGCCAAGGGAGAAAGTGCCTGTGGAAGTAGTTGACCACTTCATTCATATGGCTCAACCACCAGCTCCTAAGCCTGTTGACACCGACTATGAGCGCCACATCAGGAAGTTACATCGACAACGTCTACAGAAGGAGGCGAGCTCGAGCTCGAGCAAACAACAAGTAGCTGTCAAAAAATGCGGGAAAACCGTTGTCCAGCTGGGAGAACAGGCGGCGCAATCGATCCCCCCGCTTGTTGTGCCGCCAACAACACGTGACAGTACGCGCGCCCAATATTATTGTGGCCAAACAGTTTACGTTCCCGAGGTGGGCGATGTGGTAATAACCCAGGAGCATATAATGCAGGCTGAAACTCTCAAAATCACTGTTGGACAACTCCTCGAGATCGAGGACATGCCTGTGCTTACAGAGGAGGAAATAAAACGGAAATATGCTCGGGGCCAACCTTTGGTCAAGCCAGAAGAGGTCAAGAAGCTCCCAACGAGAATGTATGAATTGCATCAATGGTACATGGACATTACCAAGAGATCCGATCGAGAGTCCCTCATGGTGCAAGTCAAGAAGGATCATTACTACCATGAGAATGATGTGACCGTTGAGTATTCTGAACTGTTTCAGTTATACAATCAAGACGCACTCGACCCAAACATCGTCAGTTGCTATTGTCTGTAAGTGATTTCTTTCTGTAATTTAAGTCTCAAGCTAGCTGTAGTGATCCTTTTGATCAATCATTACCTGTAATTATCCTCACTATATTCTTTTCTGTGGTATTATGCAGGATGAGATGTATGAAATGAGAAAAGGTGGACGCTATGGCATTGGGTTCATTGACCCAAACACCGTTAATGAATACACATGGAAAATAAACAAGCATATGAAAAGCAGGTAGAGGACAGCATGCTAGAGTTCTTGAAGCGCCTCAAATACAATGAAGATATACTACTTCCTTACAACTTCCAGTGAGTCACACTTTCTTGTACTACAAATTCTCTGTTTTTGCCTACTAGCTAGCTACATGTTTTTGCTTACATATGCCCGCTTAATTAAGACATGCAAACGTGTGTGCATGCAGATTTCACTGGATCTTGTGTATCATTAAAGTTGACTCCGGAACAATTAAAATACTGGACTCACTACTCAAAGCAAATAGTGACTATAACATCTTGTTTGGGATAGTCAACAGGAAATTTCAATCATTATTAACTATATATCTCGGCGTATTTAGTTCGTCATTTCATGATATGAACTATTTAATAACCCCTTTATTCATTTTCTTTGTCGGCGGGCAGGGCTTGGGCAAGGTTCATCAACGTCACGGAAGGCGAATGGAAACCACAGATGAAATGGTTTCGATCCAAGGTAAGTAATTAAGTAGTACTAGCTAGCTAGCTAGCTGCCATCTCTTTAATTATCATGCTTGATTAATTATTATCCGATCAAATTAAATTCCATTCTCGTAATAAAGGCCCTGAAGCAGGCGCAAGGGACTAATCTGTGTGCATTCTGCGTTTGCGAGAACATTCGCATGATGGCGTCCGAAAGGAGCAGATCCCAAAGACAGAAATGGGTACGCTTGTCAGAACACTATTCACAATTTTTACACCATTATCGATATCTAGTCACACAACTAATACACATGCATATTGATCTCCTTCTTAACAGTTCAAAGAGGTGCGGGACAAGCTCCTAGAAACGGAGCGCGTAGAAGCACTTCAAGAAGAAATAGCGGGATTTTTGCTCGACCAGGTCATAAATCCGAAGGGAGAATACTATTACCCGCTACCTTCCCCATCGACCAGGTCATGAACCACTTCCAATTGTCATCGTGCTCCGAAGGCACCAATTAGGCTAATGCCACTGGCTCCGAAGGCAACATGCATATGTAGGAGAAATTGTATATAGTTATACATGTGTGTATGTGTGAATTAATATGGTGGTTTGTGAGACATTGATGATATATATATGATTGGTTCTATTAAAATTCTATTTATATATATATATATATATGCATAACGTGTACAATGT